>NC_083583.1:26896598-26979098 GCF_027579695.1 Neoarius graeffei
AGGGTAAATATATGGTCATTCGTGCTGTATTTCCTATGAAAGCCAGCCTGCTCTCTCGGCTGTTGATCATCAAGTTGTTGTGATAGTCTGTTGACTATGATTTTAGTGAAGAGTTTGTAGAGATGAGATAGCAGGCATATTGGCTGATAATTTCGCAGGTCTTCTCAATCGCCCTTGTGCAACAGGACGGTATTTGATTGTTTCCAAAGTGATGGTATCTTCCCTTCCCTCATATATTGATTGAACCGTATCGCGAGTACTTTCCAAAGAGCCTCTCCGCTGCTTCGAAGTGATTCCGTGTTTATGCCATCCTTTCCTGGAGATTTGTCGCCTTTCATCATTTTGAGGGCGTTTTCGACTTCACATGTCAGAATTTCTGGCACCGCTTGTGATGTTTGTGACAGAGGAGGATCGATTGTGATCGATGACTTAAAAAGGTTTGTGTAAAACATGGTCGGTGGTGGTGTTCCCCTCCTTGGTTTTGAGAGCCATTACTTCCGTTCTGTATTGTGACATTTCTTGCTTGCATTTTTTCAAACTTTTCCGTTCCTCTGCCGCCCAGATCAGCTTCTTCATCTTGAAGTTTTGGAGGTCTTCCTTGAGATTGTGTCGAATACTTTTGCAGAGAATGGAATATTCTAGATGATCTTCAATATTCCTTTTCATATTCTTCCTTTTCTCCAGCAGTTTCTTAGTCTTCTCCAAGATCCTTCCATTATCTTCCTTCGGGGTGGGAACTTGTGCCTTTCGAATGCATGCATTGATCTTCTGGGTAAGTGAGTCGTAGTCCTCATTGATGTCCTCCAGTTGTGCCCATGGTCATATAGTGTACATAAATAGATTGCAATTGGTAAAGTTTTAAAAGTGCACTACATGGAGCTTCCAAATTAAAAGATTGACCCAAAGTACAAATGTTGTACCTAGATGGTACTACCCCACCAACAAGGAAAGGTACAGCTTCACACCCTTTTCCTGAATGTATTGGCTTTCTGTAAGGAAAGCAACGGAGGGCAGATGTCCTTACTAAGGGAAAAAACTCAAGCCCTGGTTCTTTAATACATTTAGCTAATCATAGTAAACAACTAACATCCATCCAAGGTAAACCAACTGGAAAAGGAAAAGAACCACAAACGCAGTGTCAAAGATGCAATGGTTTGAGTGCAAAACCACAGAGTTCTTACTGAGACTGCAGGAAAACTTACCAAGTTGTTTAGGCTGCTTGTTTAGGAGCCACTCAAACAACAAACTAGTCAGGTGAATTTTATGCTGACTAGCATAAGAGAACACAGGGTAACTCTTTTAGAGCCAGGATTTAAACACAGAATCCCATGGAAAAAGGTTTTTTTTTTCTTTGGAAAAGGAACGGTAAAGACAACAGACAGTTCACCTGACTGGGAACATTCGTGGTCATTGTGAAGAAAGACGTCGCGCTCAGTGAGTCAGACTCCGTATAATGTTTTCAGAACTTGAACATTGGGAGTGGTTCAGCTCAAAGACATGATTAAAAACAAAGAATTGTTCAAGCGCCGCTGGACAGCTGGCTAGACTCTGATTCGACAGGACAGAGGTGAGAGTCCTGTCGTCTAGACAAGTACAAGCTCTCATCAGTTCAACTATGAGTTCCATCTGGATCCAGTCCAGCTGCAGTGTGGAGAGAGAGTGTCTAAACGACTGACTGGAAGAGCTGTAAAAATCCTACCTTGTCATTTGTCCACAGTAAATAGATTTACTGGATGAAACACTTGTGTTTAAAACTTGAAAGACAGATTTAATGATGTCATCTACAGTGAGAGAGCATTTATGACTTAAGGGACCAGTGAAAATGTCATTACTCAATTCTACACGTGTATATGTTGAGACTGGAGTCTCTAAAATTTGTATAATTCTTATTGAGCATATGGTGTCCTTCAGTCTCACTTCTTTACTGGTCAAATCTCCTGTGTGACCTGGGGACACATGTCTGCTGTGATCCAGCTGTGTATGTGACTATGTGTGTGGCCTTTAAACCCCTGGTCCTATAAGAAATGTCCATCTCTCTCTCTCTCTCTCTCGTTCTGTCCGTTTTGTTCCCTCTCTCTCTTGTTCTGTCTCTCTCTTTCTCTCGCTCACTCTCTCTCTGACCTGCTGGAGCTTTTAGAGATGCGGTGTAATTACAACAGTCCTGTGAGCCATAAGAGCACGATAAATATCCATATGCTTTATTGAAGCTGAATTGCCAAATTTATATTCACATTCTTTCCATTTCTCTCGTGCTCTTTTTTTAATTTATTTTTTATTTTTGCTCATCACGACTATGAACTTAGTGGTGCATAACGAGGTTTCACATATTAAACCATGATGAGGGATGCCCACAGCATTGCCAGAGCCGCTTAATTGCCTCCCATTTGACTCTTTACACTCTTTGAACATTTTGGGGGGTATTTTATGCAATCCTACTCCGTAACTGTGCTGTATTTATGGGCAGCCTCTCTCTAATTATTTGGGCTTTTTTTTTTTGAAAGAAAGCAGCCAAACATTAAATGTACTTAATCATTCACTTACCCCAAATATTAGCTTAAAGATTAGCTTCTTTACTTTGCAATAGAACTACAAGCCCAATTTAGTTTACAAGTAGGTTTCATTTCCTGTAATTACTAGGGGTAGCATAGATGAGTCAACGAAAAAGAGAAGTCATGACGAGTACTGTGTAAAAGAGTGCCCTGGGTTTCATATCCAGCTCAAGTTGTTTAGAGTGGTGATTGGACAAAGACTGATTCAGAACTCCTTACTGAACCTGGAGTTGTCATTATTAGCCGAGGGGGACACACGACACCTCCCAGACACTGCTAATGACATAGCATCTTCTGCTGATGGACATGAGCTTTCATATTACGTACCCAGTTCCAGAATCGGTGATTTCTGCAGAGTGCATTTTACGAACTGGTATGTCCTTACATAATGCAATATGATGCACAGATCTATTATTTTTCACATATTTATTTATTTTTATCATTAACAGTGCAGCTTAAAAGCTTTGAAACTACAACCCCGATTCCCAAAAAGTTGGGACAAAGTACAAATTGAAAATAAAAATGGAATGCAATGATGTGGAAGTTTCAAAATTCCATATTTTATTCAGAACAGAACATAGATGACATATCAAATGTTTAAACTGAGAAAATGCATCATTTAAAGAGAAAAATTAGGTGATTTTAAATTTCATGACAACACAACATCTCAAAAAAGTTGGGACAAGGCCATGTTTACCACTGTGAGACATCCCCTTTTCTCTTTACAACAGTCTGTAAACGTCTGGGGACTGAGGAGACAAGCTGCTCAAGTTTAGGGATAGGAATGTTAACCCATTCTTGTCTAATGTAGGATTCTAGTTGCTCAACTGTCTTAGGTCTTTTTTGTCATACCTTCCGTTTTATGAGGCGCCAAATGTTTTCTATGGGTGAAAGATCTGGACTGCAGGCTGGCCAGTTCAGTACCCGGACCCTTCTTCTACGCAGCCATGATGCTGTAATTGATGCAGTATGTGGTTTGGCATTGTCATGTTGGAAAATGCAAGGTCTTCCCTGAAAGAGATGTCATCTAGATGGGAGCATATGTTGCTCTAGAACCTGGATATACCTTTCAGCATTGATGGTGTCTTTCCAGATGTGCAAGCTGCCCATGCCACACGCACTAATGCAACCCCATACCATCAGAGATGTAGGCTTCTGAACTGAGCGCTGATAACAACTTGGGTCGTCCTTCTCCTCTTTAGTCCGAATGACACGGCGTCCCTGATTTCCATAAAGAACTTCAAATTTTGATTCGTCTGACCACAGAACAGTTTTCCACTTTGCTACAGTCCATTTTAAATGAGCCTTGGCCCAGAGAAGACATCTGCGCTTCTGGATCATGTTTAGAGACGGCTGCTTCTTTGAACTATAGAGTTTTAGCTGGCAACGGCGGATGGCACGGTGAATTGTGTTAACAGATAATATTCCTGAGCCCATTTTGTGATTTCCAATACAGAAGCATGCATGTATGTGATGCAGTGCCGTCTATGGGCCCGAAGATCACGGGCACCCAGTATGGTTTTCCGGCCTTGACCCTTACGCACAGAGATTCTTCCAGATTCTCTGAATCTTTTGATGATATTATGCACTGTAGATGATGATATGTTCAAACTCTTTGCAATTTTACACTGTCGAACTCCTTTCTGATATTGCTCCACTATTTGTTGACGCAGAATTAGGGGGATTGGTGATCCTCTTCCCATCTTTACTTCTGAGAGCCGCTGCCACTCCAAGATGCTCTTTTTATACCCAGTCATGTTAATGACCTATTGCCAATTGACCTAATGAGTTGCAACTTGGTCCTCCAGCTGTTCCTTTTTTGTACCTTTAACTTTTCCAGCCTCTTATTGCCCCTGTCCCAACTTTTTTGAGATGTGTTGCTGTCATGAAATTTCAAATGAGCCAATATTTGGCATGAAATTTCAAAATGCCTCACTTTCGACATTTGATATGTTGTCTATGTTCTATTGTGAATACAATATCAGTTTTTGAGATTTGTAAGTTATTGCATTCCGTTTTTATTTACAATTTGTACTTTGTCCCAACTTTTTTGGAATCAGGGTTGTAGAAAAAAAATCATTTGTAAGCAGTATACGGCTATTAATTGAAGTCCGGTTCGATACACTTATAGCCTAAAAATAGCAATATCATCAATCAGTTTTTACTCAATTGGAAGTCAATTAATAAAAAAATGAATAGTGATCTATCCCCTAGTAATTACCCATAGTTTAAAGTGCATATCACGGGTCATCATGAGCAAGATCAATGCAATTCTCCTATTTTATATTAAACTTTGGTCAAATATCTGTAACATTCTGCATTCTCTGCAATTTTTTTACCTTGCGCAATGCCAGAAAAATTCAGTTGAAATCAAGCCATTTGAGGCGAATTGGTCCGCCTCTGAAAAAACTTAGCATTTGGATTTCCAGGGAAACGTTGATTTTCGTGATGTTGCATGCGGGATGCCTCCCTCTGAATCCTACGTCAGCGCTGGTTTGTTTATGAGAAAACGACCTGGTGGTTTTCTGCAAATTTCTTCAACATTATCGCATAATTATTAAAATGGTTAACAGATGTATCGTAGGAGGGTGTAGCAACACCAATCACGATGGGATTAGTACTCATCATTTTCCAAAAGACCGGACAATGAGAGAGAAATGGGAGCACTTGGTCTACACAGGCTGTGCACTGAAACCGTGCAAGCTCTCGCAGCCTGCTGGCGCTTCCGCAGGTGACGTCACGAATCTGGCTCCAGACTCCCTTGGGATTTTTCCAGACGCATTTTGTTTTATTTTTTTCTGCTGTAGACAGATGGCCTTGTGCAAAATTACCCTTCTGGATGAGTGTGTAAAGGGACATACTTTCATATAAAAAAAAAAAAATGGTCCAGAATATGCCCTTTAACCTGCATGCCGAAATCATCACGCTCACCTCAAACCATAACGAGGTCAAACAGACTTATGTGCTTTCTGATGAGTATGACTGTTATCTATCAAGATGAGCAAATGTACATCACAGTGCTAAAAACACTTGTGGCAGCTGTCTTGCAACTGTAATTCATTAGAGAGTATTTACTGTGGTATGTAGTGCTTTTAACAACTCGTTGTCACAATCACATTCTTCCTCGGCACATGGTTTGGACTCTGCATAAGGATCAGACTCCAAGGTTTGCTGGCAGAAATGTACATTTGAAGTGAACAGAATTATAATACAGTGTCAATGTGATCTTTTTTTTTTAAACACGGATACATTCTGCTATAAATGGTATCATTGAGCCATATGAAAATCATACATGTTTTCTGCGAATGGAGGCATGCTGTCTGTTCAGTGCTAAACTGGAAGCAATAAGCTTTCTTTATGTGGTAATAAGATCAGACTCATAACTCCATTGCAAATCTACAAAAACAAATATCTGACAAAGTCATAGATGTGCGTCAACAAAAAGCAGATCCAAAGGAAAATGACCATGTCTCGACCAAGGCATTAACACTAGGCATATCAGACACTCGCTGGCTGTGCTGTGAAATTTGTCCATGCAGACGTTCATCTAAGTTTCCAAACCTGTCATTGCTTAACTCTTGAATATTTTCCATCATGAATACTATCATTAAAAAGCTTATAATTTCTGCTTTCCATAGAAATTTCTCTCATTAAGATCTATTCAGTACTTTTGGGGTAACAGCAGGTTGAAGTTGGTGCAACAGAGTACACACTCTGCTCGCGTGGCATCAGGAAACTGCCAGTGCTTTTTGAGTCATGGGAAAGTGCTCAGGCACTCTCTCTTCTGGATTACTCATGAATATCAATCTAACTTTTATAGTGATGTTCTCTCACTCTCACTGTTTCTGATGAAGTATTCAGCAAAATTTTCTGTCTGGTAGTTTTGATGTTATGCTTCACGGGAGACTTTGAAGTGAGTTTTCATTGCTTTACCTACTTTTTTTTTCAAATCAAACTGATTCATGTAAATAAGTAACTATTTGAGAATATAACTGTAGTTGTTTTGATGAAAAATATTGAGATCTTAGTGGTCGGAATGAGATTTTTTTAAAAATTGGAAGTCAGAAAAGTGAGTGACAATTTGAGTTCAATTAACGTGAATTGTTTATTGGATGTGGCTCACGCAGTTTTTTCGAGGTTTGCCTTGAAAGCTGTGAATATTATCATTTATATTCTTTCATATAAACACTAGTAGGCCCTACTTTTGAGAAATACAAAGGCCTACAGAGCACAAAGAGGGAATTAGAAATAATTGTTTATTACCTTTTTATGGAGTGTACGGATTTAACGGTTTTACCTAATTCACACAATTAAATACTACTTTGCATAATTGGTTTTTACAAATTTTTCATTCAGTGTATATCTATGTGCCTGCCAATTTCCATGTAAATATCCATCCATTATCCGTAACCGCTTATCCTGTACAGGGTTGCAGGCAAGCTGGAGCCTATCCCAGCTGACTACGGGCGAGAGGCGGGGTACACCCTGGACAAGTCGCCAGGTCATCACAGGGCTGACACAGAGACAAACAACCATTCACACTCACACCTATGGTCAATTTAGAGCCACCAATTAGCCTAACCTGCATGCCTTTGGACTGTGAGGGAAACCGGAGCACCTGGAGGAAACCCACGCAGACACGGGGAGAACATGCAAACTCCGCACAGAAAGGCCCCGTTGGCCACTGGGCTCAAACCCAGAACCTTCTTGCTGTGAGGCGACAGTGCACCACTACACCATCTCATTCATTAATGAGGCCCATTTTGGACCATGTTATCCTAATACATAATATTACATCATTTTTCTAAAAATTAAGCCTTTTTTTTCAATCTTTTATTTGTAATATTTCAAGAACAAATAAACATTTTAATTCTGTAAAAAGTATCTTGTTTAGCATTCAATTCTGAATTCAATGAGAGCAGTTTCAAGCAATTTGGATTGAATTTAAATTTTCACCTAATATACTTAAGTATATTAGGTGAAAATTTAAATTCAATCCAAATTGCTTGAAACTGCTCTCATTGAATTCAGAATTGAATACAGTTTTGAATTGAATACAGTTTTTTCCCTTTGGTGCATGCTTACTTCCACACCTTCTAATAACCTTCCAGTGTCTCAGGATTTTATGTTTACTATGTTTGACATGCTTTACAGTTACAGAATAAAATGAACATTCCCATCCTCACACATGAGGCCCAGCTGCTTTGGAAGCTACATGGATTACTGGGCAGCTCTCCAAGCTGTGGTAAATGTGATTAAATAGTGCGACGTACATTTACAGCACTGTTATGTAAGACGGCTTTAAGATTCTTCGATATACTTTGAGACGGGTTCGCAATCAAACAGGTATTAAGCTCAGATGAGGCAGGCGTCTAGGGAGAAATGTCATGGTGGATTATGAGACTGTATACCGTGCAGCATTGGGACTCACCCGTATTGTTGTACTCCTGGGACGGTCAGTACAGCAATCACACGACCTCTGAGCAGCCCTGACTGTTCCTGCACCTCGATCACCATTATGTCCCCTCCGCACCTGCAACATACAAGATAATTATGTCCATAGCACAACATTCACTCCTCATCACGCTATAACCCACATATAGGGTGATGAATTAAGCTTTCAATACAGAACATTTCCAGAGGAGTGTTATCTTGTTAAACTGTTTTCTTTTCCACGACTATCATATTACTTCTCATGTGGCATAACACATTCCTACTAAAGTTGCTTTAAGGAACCAGTGAAAAGCCCTCAGTATCAGGAAAGTCCCAGTGCCAAAACAATACTTTCTGTTAATCCCTGGTTGGTAAATAACTATTTAGATGAACAAAGCCTATTGTACAGGGATTCACAATCAATTCACAAGAAATTTCTTCAACCATGCACTCAGGTTTTCACAATTGTCAGACACCCTATCCATTTTTTTTCTCAGAGAATAAGGAATTAAAAAAAACACACAAAAACAAGACAAAAGGAAAAAACACCCATGTCTGGTTGGAGATCAAGAGAGACACATGATATAACTGCCCATACATGAGTCAGTCAGTTTTTCTTGGTCCACATCCAAGAACTCTTTTATTTCACCAGTTATCAAAAACTACAGTTGGGTGACAAACTAAAGGATAAACCGTTGGCTTTGTTATGATCTCGGGTTTGGTTTTGTTGGCATAGCTCGGTTAGAGGAATGCATCAATGCAAATCTATACAGTGATTTTCAGGCTAATCATCTTTATCCTATGCTAAAACATTTCCATCCCGATGGGAGTGGTCTCTTATAGGATGATCTCACCCCCATCTACAGGGCATAAGAGCTCACTGAATGCTTTGGGCAGCACGGTGGTGTAGTGGTTAGCACTGTCACCTCAGAGCAGTGGTTCTCAACCGGGGGGGCGCGCCCCCCTGGTGGGGCGCGGAGGTACTCCAGGGGGGTCGCGAGTAGGCTTCATGTATGGAGGGAAAAAAAAAAATCTGGGGCTAACAGGCTATAGTAGCTAAGCAGATGCAACACATTTACCCATGTCAAAATGCAGGACATTGGACTATTACATACAAATCAATACTATTATAAAATCTATCATCAATCTATCATAAAATCTTGTGTGTAGGTTATTTTAAGCCCGTGACGCGAACATGACGCAACGTCACGTGAGTGAGTCTGCATACTGTGGCCACCGTGTGAGTGCTTGCCACACACACACTAGTCTGGTTTCTTGCTGAGTTAACTCGTGCCGACTCTCGCTAGTCTATCATCATCAATCCATCGATACAGCGCAAAACCCAAACAGTCTTTTTAAAGACTACTACCCCACACTGTATTTTTGCTTTCCCCATTTCAGCTCTACCCAAATAATTTGTTGTTTTTGTTGTTTTCTTACTGCTAGTCTACTATGGATAATGCTACTACTGCTGCTACTGCTACTACTACTACTACTAATAATGATGATAATAATAATAATAATAATAATAATCTAGCCCAGGGCTATCTATCTATCTATCTATCTATCTATCTATCTATCTATCTATCTATCTATCTATCTATCTATCTATCTATCGGTCGATATAAGGTGCTGTAGGTCGGGTGGCGGCACTGCGGGTGAGTGTGTTTGGGGGGGGGGTATGGGGGCGGGGCGAGAAGAGGGGCCCCCAACTGCAATGAACCAGCTTTGGTGGGGCCCAGGTTGCAAAAGGTTGAGAACCCCTGCCTCAGAGCAAGAAGGTTCTGGGTTTGAGCCCAGCAGCCGGCAAGGGCCTTTCTGCGTGGAGTTTGCATGTTCTCCCCGTGTCTGTGTGGGTTTCCTCTGGGTGCTCTGGTTACCCCCACAATTCAAAGACATGCAGTTAGGTTAACGTGGGATGGCCTTGGGCTGAAGTGCCCTTGAGCAGGGTACCTAACCCCTGACTGCTCCCCGGGTGCTGTAGTGTGGCTGCCCACTGCTCTGAGTGTGTGTGTGTGTGTGTTCACTGCTTCAGATGGGTTAAATGCAGAGGATGAATCTCACTGTGCTTGAAGCGTGCATGTGACAAATAAAGGTTTCTTTCTTTCTTTCTTGAAGCGTATGAATATGATACAGATCATAAGCTATGGCCTTCACACTTATCAGCTCTCAAACCAATTTAACTCCTATGGGAGATTTTGGAGCAACATGATGGCGATCTCCTCCACCACCACCACCAAAACACTACTTGAGGGAATATTTTTTGGAAGAACGCTGCTCATCTTTCAGGTGCAGTCCCAGAGACTTGTAGAATCTATGTATTCAAAAACAGTATCACTATCCAAACAAAACAATGTTTAATTGTAAGGTATACATGGTTGGGGTTAAGCTTTACATTTACTTTTGTGCTTCTTGTGATCTGTAGCCATGTTCTTTTAATGTTACCTTGTGTTTTATGTTCTGTTTGCATGTGAAAATACTGGATTTTATTCTATCCACATTCACTGGATATGAGCAATCGCATGCTCTGATTGGCTACTTTACTACTAGGCTATCAGCTCATATACCGTGAGTAGAGAAAAACAAAATGGCGGAGTGTTTTGCTGAACCAACCGAGGACGAAATCAAAACTTTCCTCGAAAACAAAACCCCAAAACATACAAAAAGCAACAAAATATGGAATGAAAATATTTGATGGTAAGAACATATCTTTTTTTTCAAGAATTATTATTATTATCAGTGCATTTTTCACAAATTGCTCCCGTCATTTCACCGGTTTGTTTACATTCTTCATCTTTAAGCATTAAAATTTGTTGAATTTTTTTTAGACTGGTTCAAAAGCTCAAAGAAGTTTGAAAATTACATAACTGAAATGTCCAAGGAAGAATTAAATAAATGTCTAAAGCTATTCTATACCTCAGCATGACAACAAGATGGCACTTTCTACAAAAAAAACAACACTAAAGCCAATTCGTGCAGCCATCGATGGGTTTTAAAGAAGTCTGCCGACGCAGAAATGATTTTGTCGAACGTTTTGTATAAAGTTTTTATTTATCGAATTTGCAAAAAATAAAAATAAAAATGCTCTGTTTCTCAAAATCCAGTGAATGTGGATAGAATAAAACAGCTATTATGCTCAATCTCGTCGTACATGGCTTATAGACAACTCAGTCCTACGCGCCTCATTGGCCATCAGCTCATATATGACTCGATTTCGTGGAATAACTATTAAATGTCCTTATGCCCAGGTCAGATGGCAGGCTGCAACTAGTTTTCAACTAGTTGCGTCTACCTGCAATAACAAAATTGCAGGTAGACGCAAGACTGGTCTTGCGTCAACGCATGACGACACAGATAACGGCAGTGTATTTCAGAGGGTCTTTAGTAGAGGCAAGGTTGACGCAAGTGGATCACAGTCTGTTCGCATTTCAGCTGCGATTTGCTTCCAATCGGTGCAAACAGCAGGTTGATGCATGTAGAGGCAGGCGGTCATGCAACGCTTGAGCGACCAATCACAGGTTGAAGCAGGTAGTGGCAGCTAGGCGCAGGCTGATGCAGGGGAAGACAAGTCTTTAGAGATGGCTGTGATGCATCGCAGGTAGATGCAGACTGTACCTGCAAATAGTTTACAACGACCTGCGAGCAGTCTTATGGGCTTATTTTTTTTTTTTAAAGGTTTTCTATGCGCTGCGTCAACCTGCGTCTAGCTGCGTCTGCTTCCGACTGGTTGCGTCCTGTCATAACAGCTTAAAAACCCTGCGTCTTGCAATATGTCTGACCACAACAAAGGATTTGATGCAAAACCTCTGCATCCACCCGCGATCAGTCGCCACCGGACCGATCGCAGGTCATAGCATGCATCTTTCTGCCATCTAACCTGGGTATTCCACGTCAACCTGCCCAGGGACAATATATTTGGCATTTTGGCTAAATCTGGCACATTTACATTGAGAGTAATTATCATTTACAGTGTCTCCCACAGGTCTGAAAGTAACCGGGAGGCAGAACTATGTGTGGTTGAAAGGGAGCGATGGACTTGTGGTTTGCATGAGTCCTAGAGTGGTAAGGGTGGCTGGGTTGTGTTTTTGTGATTTCTGCTATGTTTTTATATACCATTTGAAGTTACTAGCTAGCAACCAAACTCAGTACTTCAAAAACAATTAGCTGAGAAATGATTTCCTCCCTTTCTGCCTTCCCTGACCCCAAACTTGAAAAGCTTGCTGTACCTGGGTATCCAGATTGTGTTGTTGACTGGAACCACGTTAAGAGCCTGAAGGTGGGGAAGAGTTCGACTCCATGGTGTTGGATCCGTGCTTCCTAAAGGTGAAGACTCCTCTGAGATCTGCTCATCCTGAGCTCTATCTGCATCCTCACAGTCTGTGGAGAAGGGCATGCTGCTGGAGCTGGCTAGGGAGCTGAGGGCCCCTGAGCTGGAACCCTCAATGTTTGCGAGTCCTGCCAGCTGTTCTGAGCTGAAATCTGGGGAGCTGATGGAGCAGTAATCTACAGAGTCCTGCTGGTTGAGGATTTGTGTGCCAGCATCCTTGCTGTGGATTACTGTGACAGCGGGTTTAAGCTCGAGTGGGACTGGTTTCTCTTCCTCTGTCTCTACCTCAGTATCCAAAGTGACATCTGTAACTCCTGTTGGATTCTGGATAGGGAAAACATCCCGGAATGGGTGCTGATCACCACAGCTGTAACTGGCGCAGAGCTGGTAACTACCGACGTGGTACATCAGCAGAGTGTTAGTGTGGTCATCCAGACACCAAACAGCCTCATCACCTTGAAAACTCGGGGCGGACGCCATGGAGACCACGCGGGAGGGCACGAGGTAAGGGTCGAGGCGGCGAATGGGCTGCAGTGTAAGGCTGTCGATCACGAGCACACCAGGCCCGTTAGTATACCACACCTCAGTGCCAGAGCGTACAGGCACAATGCTCTTTACAGGGTATGGGTTTTGGCGAGGGTCCAAATCCTCCATCCCCAACAGGGTCTTGTTCACAGTGTGAGAACACACGTAGGCCTCGCCTTCCAATGGCAAGTCATCCACTAGACTGTACACAGTGATCAGGCCATCTGCCATGCCAGCGAAAACCTGTGGAAGGGACTGCACAACCAGCAGAACAGTTCATGTTATTAACATTTAACCATCTTACTGCTTACAATTCTTGAAACCTTATATTTAATTTGCTTTTAGTCTCCAGGAATTGTCTTAACTATGTCCTGTTTCCTGAGGTACGAATACGAGGTTGTGTACATGTAAACCTCTTTGTCAAATGCAATTACTGTAGGTCTAAAAGAAAAAAGTTTTCATACATCTGAAACAGTTGGAAATTTGTTAGGCTTTGAATCCAAGAGCACATTGTCCTTTACATTGCATTTTATTTGATTCTTATGGTTGCCAAGTCTCTAAGTCAACTGTTAAACGCTACTTTCATAAACACAAACTGTTTGGAAGTCCTGCAAGAGAGAAGCATCTTACAAAATGCAGTGTCTGAACTTCACCAAGCATCATCAGAACTACAACTGGAGTTGTGCTGTGGTTAGATGAGACCAAAATCAAACTCTTTGGTCATGCACTCCATGAACATGTTTGGCAGTAAAAGGGGACTGCACTTGATCCCCACTGTAAGATATGGAGTGGATCATTTATGCTCTGGGGCTGTTTTGTGGCGAGTGGTTCAAGGACTGTTTTGAAGATTGATAGCGTTATGAATTTCAGCCCAAAACCTGGTGGACGTTCAGACATGACTATAGACAAAGCTTTCAACAAGACGATGCACCAAACAAATAAACTGAGAAGTTGTTAAACAACTGCAATGATCATCTCAGTGTCCAGATTTCTTGTGAAATTTTTATGTGCCCTCCGGCTCCTTCCTGCACTCTCCATTTATTTTTTTTGAGAATCACTGTTCTAAAGACAGCATGATGCTTTTCTACAAAGCAGCTGATAAGAGTTTGTCGGTGTGCTCAGTCGCTGTCCGGGATGAGATACACAACAGCATTTAGAGAGAGTACCACATCCTCCTGCCAAGATAATTAGCCTTGACAACCCGTCTATGTCTACCATTATTTCTTTACATATGCAGGACAAATCCTTTAAGTCCTTAAAGCCTTTGACACCTCTTATCCTGCAAACAACCAGAACGCCAAAGACGTAGTAGCTCATCTGGCCTGCCATCAAAATAACCATGACGACCAAAACATTAAGCCTAGGTCACAAACGGACGTACGATTTTTTGGCCGTGCGATTTTTGGCGTTTCCCAAATCGCTGCGTTTTTTTTGTTCGTGGAGAAAGACGCACGTTGGCCATAAGTTTGTTTTGCAACCTGAAAAAAACGTAAGCGCCCGTAGAGTTTGTTTGACATGACAAAGAACCTCTGCGGCCAGTCTACGGCTCGAAAATCAGCACGTCACACGTGCGCTCTCTGTGGGTTTCAGGCGCGCCCTCCGTGCATTTCTTGCACGTAGACCGGCCGTAGGAGCACATACGGCCGGTTGTGACCGAGGCTTTAAACAGAACTGAAATGTGACAGAGAGGACCAACCTCCATGACAAATTGTTTACAACAGAAAAATCAACAAAGGACTAAATTTTGTTCCCCAAGGGAAGATCTACCCAAAACACCAGCAGTCCAAACTGAATTTGCATGATAAATGAGAGGAGATACAATTCTAGTAAGAAGAAAATGTATTAAGTTGACCTAATTACTAATTTGTTCACAAAAAATTGACACTACAACGACTGAGTTTTGTTCAGAAGGACTACCGTAGTTCTTTCAAACAAAACAATCAGAACTGAAATCCATTGAGAACTGATGGAGACATGACTTAACTGAAAAGAAACAACGTTGTAAACAAATTGTTTACAACAAGAAAATCAACAAACAAATGACCAAGTTTTGTTCCTGAGGGAAGATCTACCCAAAACATCGATCAGGAATGAAATCGGGTGAGAACTGCGAGAGGAGATACAATTCTAGTAAAAAGTCTGAAAATTTGCGAAGTTGACCTAATTAGCAGTTTGTGAGCAAAAATTTGACAATACAACGACCAAGTGTTGTGCAGACGGTCTAGTTCTTTCAAACAAAACAATCAGAAGTGAAATCCATTGAGAATTGAGGGAGGAGATACGATTTAACTGAAAATAAATGAAGTTGTAAACAAATTGTTTACAATGGGAAAATCAACAAACAACCAATCAAGTTTTGTTCGTCATGGAAAGATCGACCCAAAACATCGATCAGAACTGGAATCGGATGAGAAATGAGAGAGGAGATAAAATTCTAGTGAGAGGCCCGGAAAATTTGTTAATTTGGCCTAATTATGAACTTGTTCGCAAAAAATTTGACAAAACAACAACCAAGTTTTGTGCGGAGTGATGAGTTGTTTCAAACAAAACAATCGGAACAGAAATCCATGGAGAACTGATGGAAGAGATAGGATTTAACTGAATTGTGGACGGACGACACGCCATGGCAACAGCTCATCAGCCTTATGGACAACTCAGCTAAAAACAGGAACATTTACTATTAGTTTTGAATTTTTCTAAGCGCAGTTCATATTGTTTAACTGTTTATTCTCTTTTATACCATTTACTGGTGTGTCGAAATATAGTTGTGTGTCTGAGAATGTCTCATCTCATTATCTCTAGCCGCTTTATCCTGTTCTACAGGGTCGCAGGCAAGCTGGAGCCTATCCCAGCTGACTACGGGCGAAAGGCGGGGTACACCCTGGACAAGTCGCCAGGTCATCACAGGGCTGACACATAGACACAGACAACCATTCACACTCACGTTCACACCTACGGTCAATTTAGAGTCACCAGTTAACCTTTGGACTGTGGGGGAAACCGGAGCACCCGGAGGAAACCCACGTGGACACGGGGAGAACATGCAAACTCCGCACAGAAAGGCCCTCGCCGGCCACAGGGCTCGAACCCGGACCTTCTTGCTGTGAGGCGACAGCGCTAACCACTACACCACCGTGCCGCCAGTCTGAGAATGTATTATGCCCTATTAATTGAAATGGTATAATAAAGTATGCTTTGAATGAAATCATCCAGCATAATTTCTCTAATGTTATATCTAATTACAGTCATTATTTAGAATCCATGGTACATGAGTTTAATTTTTCTCCTCCTGAAAAAAACCCCAAACATTTCCTTTACTAATCCGGGAGACGTGACTCTGACAGTCTTGATGCCAGTATTGTCACATTTAACATATTATTTAGAAGCCAAATAAAACTGACTAGAAATTTTGTTTCCTAAAATGATTATTAGTAGACAAGTCTGGGACACTGTCCCCATTTTATCCAGCATGTGCTTTAGCTCAAGTCTCTATTGCCACCCTGAAGGCACAAAAGACTTGCCATTGACCCCGAGTGCTTCGAAAACACTGGTGGAGGCCACATCAAAGTGCACAAGGGGAATCTAAAGTGTGTGTTTGGATAGGGATGAAGAGCAGCTCTGTCATTGTTGTCTGTCGAGAGGACCACCTGCCTCGGAAAGCTGAAGCACTAACACCTGCACTCCGGACACTTCAAACGATGGGAGGAGAAAGGTGGAGAAGCCTCTGTGTCGGGTACTGTGCATCGTAAAGCCTGGGTGGAGTATGGAGTAAAGTTGGCTCACAGCTAATTTGCACAGAGGATGTGGTTGTCGATAAGCAGAAAATGCAACACTGGCTCGCTTATGCAAGTCTAATAATCAACGTGTAAATATTGAGTCTTGACGATACCACTATCCAAATGGCAATGTTGATTAGATTATACACCAATGAGAATCCAGCACTCAATTTCTTTTTAAAAAGTACAGTGATTTATTTACATAAATCACCTTTACATAGTGTAAATTCATTTATAGGACAGAATGTTATTCAAAATGCTTTAAAAGTGAGACCGAATCCTATCCAGAAGTACGGATGAGCAGTTTGGGTTGAGAATCTGCTAGCCACGATAAGATTTGAACTCACA
Organism: Neoarius graeffei; assembly: GCF_027579695.1. Lineage (NCBI taxonomy): Eukaryota > Metazoa > Chordata > Actinopteri > Siluriformes > Ariidae > Neoarius > Neoarius graeffei. Next base: position 26,913,557 of record NC_083583.1, read on the forward strand.
ACCTTATAATCATCTTAAAGCATATACGCAGAACCATGGCCTCACTTTTTGTTTATAAATGCCTTGAGACCTCAAGAATGACACAGGAATAGTTTTAAGCATTAACAATAAATCTAATATCGTCATTTTTACGATTAAAACGATTCATATAAGTAGCGGTCTGACTGAATGACCTTGACGTCCGTGATGTCACAGCAGGAAGGCTATCGGTCTCATCGCCATTTCCGCTATACTAAAACACAGAGCTGACTGCAACTCCGATCCTCCATTTTGAGCTAATTTATCACCATGTCACGTAGATAGCAACACGACAGAAGGCGGATTTACGTTGCATTCGTGGCCCAAGAATGTTTAAACTGCGAAGATTTGGATGCATTTTGCGAGAAGTTCACGGGCACATTGGGCGGCTACGAAGTGGTCTCTCCTCTGCTCTGCACATTTTACTGAAGACTTGCACGAGACCTCTGATCTGTTGAGGAGCGTTGGCTATAAGCCTGTATTGAAAGAGGGTGCAGTGCCAACAAGAAAAGGAAAATAAAACTATAAGAAAAGGAAAGTAAGTTCAGTTGCACCAGTTCGCCGAGGGTTGCTGGTAAAACCTGGGATGGAACGGGACACATTATCGCTCGGGGCGTGACCTTCTCGCGGTTGTTGCTAAAACCGGCGACATCCCGTCCTGTCCCGGGTTTTAGTAATTGCCTGAGCCGAGCAGTAATGGCAGAGTACTCAGTATGGAGAAAATGGAGAATGAGTGGAGCAGCCGTCTGATTTCTCTGCTGGATATGCTTGCCTCAGCAGCAATATCTCACCCTTACGTGGAAGAAGCGAATGAACGGAGAACTGAACGAACAACTGAAAGTCAGATTGTTTTGAAACAATCAGCCATAAGATCGGCCTTCAAGAAGAGAGAACACAGACGGGTAAGCTCCGACTCTCATTTGGATAAAAAAAAAAAAAAAAGTTATTTTCCTGCATTTAGATCAATATATGTAACTCGTATGTTACCAGTATAAGATTATTTAATTTGCTTCAGGAAGTGATTGTCTCAGTTCATCTGATTATTTAATTAGCATTTTACATTTTATCAGTGAAAATGCATGCATGTTGCATAAGTTATAACACCTATCCTGTTTTAATGAGAGTCAACCCACAATCAATGACGTCAAATCAGTCTTAGTTGAGCAAGTCGGTAACGGTATTTCTTACTTTCACCAGAAATGTTTATTTATATGACTTTGGTCCATAGCTGTAAAAGGCCTTGGCCTTAAAACCGGTTAACGCAGTGACGTCACGCACTCAGAGCTGGCTGGCTCAGCGGCGCGGCTCGAATGCCAACTTTGCGGTCGATTTTAACTCTCAAAAATATATTTTTTTATTCCCATTTATGCAGCATACAAGAGTCAAGGATGGAGATACTATCCACTCAGAAATTTACTTAAAAATAAAGGTTCTGTATATCTCCTTTAAGGTCTGAAACAGCTGGTGCCTATAAAGACTAAACTGACAGGCAAATCAATGTTTTTTTTTTCTCCTTTGGACATCTGAAAGAAGCCTAGCTGAAGGACCGGTGAGTGTGTGAACCAACTCAGATACTGACCTCTGACCTGGCTGGCAGCATCGTGAGGCACGTGACCACGGCTGGACAAGAGAGCAGTTTTTGCGGGTGACTCAGAGGACACATCTCTTTCAGGCTGTAGATAAAGACCTCTTGCTCCTGAAAACAATAACATGAAAAGCAAGATTAGCTATCTGCATTCACCATGGATGGACAGCTGGCCAAGGAAAAGGGACACACAAATGGCTACTTCAGAACAGAATCAGCCACGTGGCCTAGCGTTTGTAAACCAAAGCTAGGTATATTCTACATGGCAAAATAAATAAAGTTTTCATGAAACAGAGAGTATACCACATTAAAGACCATTTTTAAATAAAAAAGGTGCCTTTTTGTCTTCTTGTTGAAGGCAGGGCTTCATCTTTGGTGACACAGATGACTAAATAAAAAAATGCTTGACATGCAATCAAAATTAGTGTCGTTCATAATTATATCGTATAAGTAATAACAATAAAAACAGGAAATAACATTAACTAGACAGATACTGTGACTAAAAAGTCACAGTGATTTGTGCTAGCTTTTACAAACCGGGCCATCTGGTCACCGTACCCTGTAGATCTGGAATGATAAGAGAAAGACGCTTAGTGAGGAAGAAAGCCCATTTTTCATGGATCATTCCAGATCAGCACCAAAAGTCATAGCAAACTAATTCAGTCCAGAGGTATTCCTCATGTGAAATTTGGTGATGATTGGCTGAAAACTGAAGGAGAAACAAGTGATTGAAAAAAACCCATTTTTTTCATGGATCATTCCCATTCGGTGATCCAGATCAGCACCAAAAGTCAGAGCAACTTAATTCAGTCCAGAGGTATTCCTCATGTGAAATTTGGTGATGATTGGTTGAAAACTAGGGAGAAATAGCGTCTTAAAAATGTTAGGATAATAATAATAATAATAATAATAGAAAGATCCTGAGTGAGAGCAACAATTTGCGCTACCGCTGCTAGTGTAAATTAATCACTGAAACTGTGCACTGAGGGAGCTTGAAGTAAAATGTAGGTAATGATGAAAAATGGTGCTGTCATGCAATTTGTGAAGTGGATCTTTATTAGTACAGTACTACTGTAATTGTGTAATAAGTGCATTTTTGAAGTACTGTGGCATTGCACTGGACTGAGGACCTGGATGTGGAGCCATTAGCAGGAGACGTACACACCTGGGATATTCAAATCACTATTTTTAAGTTATTAAATAATTTCATATCAGCACTAAAATTCACCAGACATTTCAAAAATCTGGTTTTATAATTATTTAAAATCAGGCTTTGTTCATTTCAGTGCAGTTCTGACAAGTCATCTCAGCACCTTTTGCTCAACTTGGCTCTACTTCTTCAGCACCAAGGACCAGCTGTGACTTGAGTGTGGGAACTTGACTCATCTAAAGCTATAAATACTGCTATACGAAATAAGTAAGTAAGTAAATAAATAAATTAATTTTCCAAGCTCTAAAATGAATAAAAATCCAGCTATAAATAGAATTAACTATAACTACAGATAGAATTAACATGCAAATTAATTAACAATAAATAAATTAACCAACTTAACTAAATTAATTAACTGAATAAATTAACTAGCTATAACTATAAATTAACTAGCTATAAATAGATAATTAATTAATATTAACTAATAAAATAGATAATTAACTAGCTATTAACACACAAATGGGCGGCACGGTGGTGTAGTGGTTAGCACTGTTGTCTCACAGCAAGAAGGTTCTGGGTTCGAGTCCAGTGGCCGATGGGGGTCTTTCTGTGTGGAGTTTGCATGTTCTCCCCGTGTCCGAGTAGGGTTCCTCCAGGTACTCCGGTTTCCCCACAGTCCAAAGGCAGCGTTGGGTTGAAGTGCCCTTGAGCGAGGCACCTAACCCCCTACTGCTCCCCGAGTGCTGTAGCATAGCTGCCCACTGCTCTGGGTGTGCGCGCGCGCTCATTGCTCACTTGCATGTGCAATGAGATGGGTTAAATACAGAGGAAACATTTCACTGTGCTTAAGTCTGTGCTTGAGTGTACGTGTGATAAATAAAGGCTTTTTGTTGCCAAATACTGGTTTACTGGGCAGGAGCCTATTTCCACGCAGCTGAAGCCAATTCATCATTTTTTCGTGACCCAGACGCAGATTCGTTCAGCTGTCATTCCACTCAAAGCAGAGCTCATCTGATGAATAAGTGCCAGTGAGGTTCATCATGACAACCAGGCAAATTAAACAAATGAAATCAAATGAAGCAAAGGAGAGCCGCACTGACATTTTTTAATAGTTCATGCAGAGATCTGAAGCATAGTCCTCTTCTTGTGCTAATCTGTCCTGGCTGTGGTCATCGTACACGGTCAATCTCGTGTGCATTTGCTAATCCCACAAGCTCAGCATCCACCGCTAGGTTTCATGTTTATTCTCCTGTGGCCTGCTTCAATCATCTGGCTACATCTCACATTACCAGACTTGTGTCACCCACAGCTGAAAATATGGCGAGAGCTCTGATCATTTTGGACTGAGATCACAAGGATTTAAACTGACTCTCTTACACACTCACATCAGCACATCATAAGTGTTGATCGGTGTTGCCAGGTCTGCGGTTTTCCCATGGAATGGAACTACTTTTGAGTTGTGGCCATGAGTTGATTTTTATCTCTGGATAACAAGTACAGGATTTGCAAACATTTGCATATATACATATGACATATCAGCCAGGTTTACTCTCAGTTTTAAACAGAATCTTGTGTATTATGTCTTATAGAATTTTATAAGATTCTTCAATAAGAATTTTTAAAATTTGTCATATATAGATTACAGCACCGTGAAATTCTTTTCATCACATATCCCAGCTTGTTAAGAAGCTGGGGTCAGCTATGATACAGCACCCCTTGAACAGATAAGGTTAAGGGTCCATCACTGGCCGCTTGGTGGTGCTGGGGCTTGAACCCTGACCTTCTGATCCCAAAACCCAAACCCACTATTCATAAGACCCTGATTGTCAGCTACTCTTTTCTAGTCTCCCTTAAAACTTCAACATGAGCAGGATTTGAACCCACAATCTTCTGATCCAAACTCAGACACATTATCCATTAGGTCACCTGACAAGGACAGACTTTGAGCCACATTTCCAAAGTTCCAATATAAAAAATTCTTGCCACAGCCCAACTGTGATTTTTTTCAAACTTAACCTATTCTTGTCTTAATACCGCTTCAGTAAATGTACTGTATTGTTACTTAAATATTATAATACTGCAATAATTACCACTTGGACAGTGCAAGGCAGATGATTAGTTTTTGAGTTCCGATTGACCTCTGAATAGTGAAATAAATAAGACCTAATAAACATTCAAACTCAATTCTCTCTTTATCCAGAATAATGGAATTGTGATGTTGTGTGAAATAAAAATACAGAGAAATAGAGATTATACACTAGACAAAAAAAAAAAAGCATCATCATCATCCCAGAATCTCACCTCGGTGGCGGTCCACAGGGTGTTCTCCATCTTCAGCTGACAGCTGAGGCGTGATCCTGGGCACGGCATTCGCTTCACCTCTACCTGACCTTTGGCTGCGTTCACCACCGTGTAGTTCCTTTGACACACACACACACACACACACACACACACACACACACACACACACTTCTGAGGCTGCGTTGGGCTCAGGTGCTCCGATTGAAACTGATTATGACTGACTTGCGAACAGGATGGGAAAGACAAAGTGAAACCATTTTTATAAATGAACAATTCATCGCTGAGAAGAGATTTTATTTGCCTTGTATGTTTACATGGAGAACAGCGGAAACATCAACAAGCTCGGATGCAAGCAAACAAATGTCACCAGTTGATTTACTGCTGGTTTTCTGTTTGAAAGTTTATCGTAAATTATGCTGTTACTGAGCAAGCATGGCTATTTGCTTCTACTGGGAAAAGAATGAAAATACATTTTGTTGATTTGTGCAATTCATTAAGTCATTTCTGAAATGTAGATTCACAGCTATAGCTCTGAAATCATTCATCGTGCTGTACTCCGAGTAGCTCTCACCTTATGACTTAATTCCTCAAACGAGTCACTCCATCACGACCCTAAATCAGCTCGTCATTATTATTGCAGCTGAAATGTAAAATCTAATTTTGAATTAAATTGGACATTACCTTGACAACAGATCTACTAAGATGTCCGAGGTTAACTTGTACTGTATATATAATGTGATTAGCAACGTCAAAGCTTGTGAAAGTGAAAACAGAAATGTTTCGAACAGTTACAGTCTGACACTGCTCAGTAATTTTATCACTTCTGTAAAAAGCTACTAATCATAATTTACTGTCTTATTTGACTTGTCACTTGTATTCAGTGTTCAAAATATGTTCATGCTTTCACACTAGAGGGGATATTTCCACCTAGAGGAGGTGACTGGTGTGTGGTATTTTGAGTACTTTCCACTCATATTCGTGTGAATTTATTGTTAGGACAAAAATGCACCATTACTTTGTTACATTTGGCCAAAGTGTTCCACCTTTTTTCTTTCAAAATTAGATTCATGTTTTGCTCAATTACTCAGGTTCTGCTACGTCAAAAATTACTGAAGTAAAAGTAAATGAAATCACCAAAAAAAAAAAAAGTACCTGATACAATATCACTTGAAAACCCCATTCAGATAGCAGGGTTACTGGTCACAATGGATCAGAGTTATATTCCAGAAAAAGCAGGGGTGATGAGATCCAAGCCGTTCACTGTAAATGCATTCTTTATCTTATTGGACTTCTCATTGTCTGTTATACCATCGCATCTAGGCAACATCATGATGATGTCATGTCATACATGACTGCATTGCTTCATCAATCAAAAGTTGTCGCTTTAATCTGACATGCAAAACTATTTGCCCTCCAGCCTACCAAATATAACTAAAGGAAAATGTGCCGCCCCAGAGGTTAACAAATCAGTAATAGGGCAGCCAGGACAGGCAGATTTCAGGCCTGGGCTATTAGTGTTTATTCACACTTCCCTGGCAGACAAGTAAACTGTACAACCAGAAAAAGAAATAAAAAGCTACTACTTACTGACTTTTGCAAAGAAATGTTTTCATTTGGTATGCATATTTAAACAAAGTGAATGCTATAACTGCAGCTCGTATCACTTGTTCTGAATCCCAGCACCTGCTGCACTACACACATCAGCCAAGGCGGGACAACAGGATGATTTACGACAGGCAATCTTTTCTCAATCAGAAACATGAAAGTATGTGTTAACACTGAATAAATAGAGATCATACATTTTGGCGTAAAGCTGCCATATAAAACTCCTCCTAGTTCAGTGACATTCAGTCACCTTGGATGACAGAACACCATGCCCCATGCCCGATCCAAAACTTACTGATTTTTTTGTTGAAGGTAGAAGGTTTTTTTTTTTTTAAATAATGTATATATTTCTTAGGCTCTATATTAGTTTCAGTCATATATTTTTAATCATATATTTAAATAATATTGTCTGGCTTTTTTTCGTGGTATATCAGATATATTCCATTCAGCTAGCATGATATTGAACGAGTCAAAGACGAGTTCAATATCATGCTAGCTGAATGGAATATATCTGATATACCATGAAAAAAAGTCAGACAATATTATTATTATTATACATACACATTCCTTTCAGGCGTTCAACGCGTCTTTCTTTCAAAATTCTTTCAAAATCTTTCATATTTAATGAAGCAAACCTGGCAGCCATGTTTGTTTACAAATTGTCACAGCCACTTGCTAGCACGGACGTTTTACGTCTCCGACATGTGACGTCATGTTGTCTTGACAACCATGCAATATCGTAAACCATACTCAATGCTCATTCTCCATTGGGTCGAGTGACGTAATACACGTAGGATAAGCGATACGCTAACAATATTGCATGCTATCAAACCAAATGAATGAAACCTGCTAGAAGGGAATCGAACACCTTTTTATTCCATTGTTAAAGTGTATTGTATGTATAATAATAATGCTAAATACACTAGCTGAATATTAGCTACCACTTTTTAGCCTAGTTTATTTTTGGGCAACCAAAACACAAGACTAGGCAGCACACTGAATTATTTACTGCCTTGTGGGCTAGATAATGAATTGAACATTTGTCTACCTCTGTGCCTACTTCGTGCCCCAACAAGTCTGAAGGTTGAACCTACAGTAAGCTAGCAGTAGTGCTAGCATGATAATATCACCGAGCTACCAGGCAAAAAATGGTATGCATAATGTTTACATGAAGGGGTATAATTTAGCACATTGCCCTCTGAAAAAGTCTTTGACATCCTAATTTTTTAAAAGTAAAATTTGATGCGCATTTTATGACTTCTGCATTATTGGGTCAGTAAAATTTTTAACTACAAAACCAGAGGCTAGTGTGACTGTCAGAGTCTCTAGAGGAACTATGGCAGGTTCTCTGAGAGACTCAGTAAAACTTACCAGCCAATATTCTCATAAAACTGCACAAACTATACCCGAGTCTACTAATGCATTTCTAAAAAGCAAAGTGTTGTCACACCAAATATTGACTTTGTTTAGTTTATTGGTGTATACAATGTTTTATAGTAGTTTTAATGTAGAAACACTGATTTTTTTTTTTTTAAATAAGGTGCTTTTAAAAAAAATGTCAGGTGTTTTGTTTCACAAGATTTTTTTTTAACGTGCTAACATTTGCACCATATACTGAATGTAACACTGAATTATTATGGTCATAATTATCACCACTTAATTATCACATCATTATCACCACAGAATGCACTTTTCCTTAAGTAGCTATTTGGAGGTACGTTTTGACTTCTAGAGTAAATCATCATCATTAATAATAATAATAATAATAATAATAATAAATCTGCTACCATTTTTTTTTCGCAGGGCTGACACAGAGACAAACAACCTATGGTCAATTTAGAGCCACCATTTAAACTAACCTGCATGTCTTTGGGGGAAACCAGAGCACCCGGAGAAAACCCACGCAGACACGGGGAGAACATGCAAACTCCACACAAAAAGGCCCCCGTCGGCCACTGGGCTTGAACCCAGAACCTTCTTGCTGTGAGGTGACAGTGCTAACCACCACACTACCATCAGCCCTGCGATAACCTGGCGACTTGTCCAGGGTGTACCCCACCTCTAGCAGCAGTCAGCTGGGACAGGCTCCAGCTTGCCTGCGACCGTGTAGAACAGGATAAGCAGCTACAGATGATGGATGGATAAGTCTGTTACTGGAACAAACTCTACCCAACATGAAAATGAGGATCACCACACCAAGGATATCCCTCACAGAGGCCCTCAAGTTGCACCAACTGAAAACTGCCGAAAGCCAACCAGAACTAAATGGTCTAGGGAAGAGCACAAAAATGTGATGGAAGAATAAATTATGAACATGAGCCGTTAACTGTAACGGAAAACGATGAAGCTACTGTACATGTCAATCCAAACTGATAAAGAAATTAAGGCCAACAGACCAGAGATAGTAGTGAAGGACAAGAAGGAAAGACTTTGTCTGCTCATTGATATGTCTGTCCCCACCTAAAGAAACACTTCTCTAAAAAGTACAGAAAAACTCTCCAGATACAAAGATCTAGAAATAGAAATTGAGAGAATGTAGGGTATGAAGACCACAACCATACCAGTGGTAATAGGTGCTCTCGGTCTGGTCAAGAAAGGGACTGAAAAATACATCAACAAAATCCCTGGTAACATCAGGATACAAAAAATTCAGAAGATCGTCCTCCTTGGCACTGTTCACATATTAAGGAGGACCTTATCTATCAAGTAGACCCATCACACCCTCATGGTAGCCCAAAGTCCAAGGAATGGACTCGGCTCCATGACCGAACAGGACATTAAGGGAAAAAAAATAACAATAAAGCCAGCGGTACGGTGGTGTGGTGGTTAGCACTGTTACCTCACAGCAAGAAGGTCCTGGGTTCGAGCCCAGTGGCCAACGGGGGCCTTTCTGTGTGGAGTTTGCATGTTCTCCCCGTGTTTGCGTGGGTTTCCTCCAGGTGCTCCGGTTTCCTCCCACAGTCCAAAGACATGCAGGTGTGAATGTGAGTGTGAATGGTTGTTTGTCTCTATGTGTCAGACCTGCGATAACCTGGCGACTTGTCCAGGGTGTACCCCGCCTCTCACCCATAGTCAGCTGGGATAGGCTCCAGCTTGCCTGCGACCCTGTAGAACAGGATAAGCGGCTACAGATAATGGATGGATGGATGGATGGAATAATAATAAAGCCATGGCCTGTAGCTTACAGAAGCAGCCTTGGGCCCAAAGGGTTGCCGGTTTGATTCCCAGGATCAACAGGAAAAATATGAGGGAAGTTGAGTGAATGAACAGGACTTTCCCCTCCCTCTGCATCATGGCTGAAGTGCCTTTGAGCAAGGCACCTAACTCCCAACTGCTCCCCGGGCGCTGTGGCATAGCTGCCCGCTGCTCTGCGTACAGTATGTGTGTTCGTTGCTCACTTGTGTACATGTTCACTGCTTCAGATGGGTTAAATGCAGAGGAGGATTTTCGCTGTGCTTATGTACATGTGACAAAGGCTTTTTCTTCTTAAAAAAAAAAAAAAAGTAAGCACTTCCACTAAAGGTTTTTGGTTCCTCTTTGAACCCCTGACAACCTCCGTCATGTACAGGATATAGTAGTGCACTCTGTAGGGGACTTGCTGTTTCGCTGTGGAAGAGTAAAGACAAAGCTCTCTTTCTCCTCGTATTTCTGAGGCTTTGAATGTGAATTACAGCACCTTTCAGTGCATCCTGAGGCTGCTCCATTTGGCGTGATGACATGGCTGTGGATGTAATTGGCAACACCTGGGCCACGAGATAAAAGCCGGCCATTCAGGTTGTGTCAGGATGCCTCCCTCGGGTGGCTGGCTGAGAGACAAAAAACAATCTCACCTGGAAGCTATCTCCTGAGATGCGCTTCAGGCCACTGCCGTTTATCTTACAGGAAGCCCGTCATGCATAATAACGAGTTCGTCTGCATGCTCATGAATATTAATACATCCTCAAACAGATTTCTAAGTGCCGTGCGGTTCATTTAAATATTTTCACATTAACTGGGGTTAATAGGGGTGTTTAGTTTCACGATTGTGAGTTTTTAAAGGGGGTAACGGGAGTTAATGAGGAAAACAGGAAATGTGTGGAATACGCGAACTGAAGGGTGCTTACTCGAAAAGGCAGCACTTGAACTGCTGATCAACATTAAAAGACGGCAAGGAAATAAATGAGGGAAATATTTAATTTTACCCAACAGCAACCAAATATTGAAAATAGGCAAATTGTCATATCACGATCGTTTTGACCGCGATTAACTTATCACAAATATTTTATCATGGGTCGTCAAATTTGTAGGTTTGCCTGAGACACAGATGGGGTTCCAGGGTCTGTGATAATGGAGTTCTCTTTTAAACAAGCTCAAAATTCATTAGCCTAGGCTATTTTTTCAATTTGAAGCCCAGCTTAAACCTGTTTTACACCCCGGAGGCGCCACCCCAAAACGCTCCCATGATGTTAATCAGTGTTCTTTTACATCAGATGCCTGCATTGTGCAGAGCAGTATGGGGTATTTTTAATGCCAAAACAGCACATGGGCTATATTTCAGACTGTAGCCTCCTACAGTATCACATGCTCTGGAGTCTGTAACAATCCACACTGAGTGAGAGTTCTAACTGCAACCGTGTACAGGAGTGAAAATCCCATCGGGTACAAATTATACAAGATCATGTACAGATACACTGCCAGTCAAAAGGAGCATAATTGCAATTTTTAATGAGATTTTATTTCAAATTAATTTTGTTTCCTCAAACAAGTAGTTTTATGAGGAGCTTACAAATTTCAGTGTGCAAAGCTTCTTCAGGAATACTTAAGATTTGAAGAGACAAAACCTCAGTTTTAATTTGCTTATGTCTTTTCTTGGCCACTTCACAGCGTTAATGTCTTCATTACTGTTTTTATTCCCCGGTGGCCGAAAGGCCTGAAGGGGGATTATGTCATGGCGATTTCCTTCTTTCCTTCCGGCCATCCGTCCTGGGAAGGGTGCTCACCTTCTGAAATCAACTCCTCTCACAAATTTTGGAGGAATTTCACGAAACTTGGCAGGATTCTTTGTTTATTGTCGGTAGTACGCATATTGTAATTTTGTTAAATTGGGTCACATTTTACCAGAGTTACAGCCCTTGATTAACAAAATTATACTTTGACAATTTCATGAAAGCGTGTTTTCCTTCTGAAATCAACTCCTCTCACAATTTGTGGAGGAATTTCACGAAACCTGGTTAAAGGCATTGTTATATGTCGGTAATACGCATATTGTTATTTTGTTCAATCCTGTTGCATTTTACCAGAGTTGTGGCCCTTGATTAACAACCTTGTACTTTCACAATTTCACGAAGGTGTGCTTGCCTTCTGATGTCAACTCCTCTCACGATTTTTGGACGAATTTCTTGAAGCTTGGCAAAAGGCCTTGTTATGTGACAGTAATACGCATACCGTGATTTAAATAACTTGATTAAATAACTTGTACTTTGACAATTTCATGAGGGCGTACGTTCTTCTGAAATCAACTCCTCTCACAATTGGTGGAGGAATTTCACCAAACTTGGCAAAAGGCTTTGTTATATGACAGTTATACGCATATTGAAATTTCATTTAATTTGGGCAAATTTTACCAGAGATATGCCCTTGATTATTAACAAACTTGTACTTTGGCAATTTCATCAAGGTGTGCTCGCTTTCTGAAATCAACTTCCCTCACAATTTTTATTATCCCCCACTGGCCGAAAGGCCCGAGGAGGGATTATGTCATGGCGATGTCCGTCCGTCTGTCCCGGGAAGGGTACTCACCTTCTGAAATCAAGTCCTCTCACAATTTTTAGAGGAATTTCACAAAACTTGGCAGAATTCTTTGTTATATGTCAGTAATACACATATTGCAATTTCATTCAATTCAGTCGCGTTTTACCAGAGTTATGGCATAGTTGCCAGAGGAGGATATTGTGCTCTCAGAGCACTCTTGTTACAAAATAGTCGAGCTTAATAAAAATGAAAGACAAAACACCTGGTATGATCAGGTGTGTCCACACCTTTGAATAGCAATGTATCTACAGTTTATATTTACTAAACCAGTCCAAAGAAACACAGAAGTAAAAGCTTCATGTCAGGCTCCTGAGTGGCACAAAATTGGCCGTGCTCTCAGGGAGGGAGGGAGAGTGTACTCTGTGAATCTTTCTCTACTACCTATCAATCACAGTGACACTAGCCAATCATGGGTGTCTGTAAGCTCATGCATGTGGAAGTGGATGGATAGCATTTTTCTCTGAGTGCATTACAGCACCTGACATTACATTTGCAGCAGTTCGAAAAGATGCAGTCGGCTGGTTTCAGGCGCCTTGGAGGAAGCTTCAAGTCCCGAATATTTAACGTTAGTGAAATGCATTACTGAATTACATAAATACCTATACATTTGGAATCAGTTCAATGTTCAGTACAGTACTGCTACACATGCAGCTAATAAATCCACGGAACAGAACTGAAAATGAAAACTACTTTCCAAAGGCTTACTCGCCTACACATTCCCACACACACCTGGTGTCTTTTTCTCCATCCCAGAAGACGGCGCTGTAGCCCTGCAGTGAGGAGAGGAAGAGCTGACTGTGCTGCTCGCAGGGCAACAGGTACCTCAGACAGGCGAAACTCGGCTCCTGCATCTGTCTCAGGATAGGCATGGCGAGAGGACGCTACACACACACACACACACACACACACATTAGACTGCAACAGACCCCCCCCCCCCCGATATTCTATTCTTCTATCCACAGGTAGAGACCAAGACTTTTTTGTGTCTGATGAAGCAGAAACATTTCCTAGACTCAGAAAGTTGCTATTTATTTTTTGTCCTCTTTACTCTAGAGGTTCTACTCCAACAGTTATGGGAACGTACACAACAATTAGTGTGGCACAAATATAACACTGAATCCCATAGCTTCAATTAACATTATACCACAGCACTACTGAACTCTAATTCTGATTGGTCAGGAGCTGTTGATTAATTATCAATAACAGCGTGGCTCAGACAGTAGTTCTGCTTAAAAGTAAACCACAGGTTTATATTAAAGCGCTCATTCCAATATGTTATCATTTCTATAGTAACGGCTTATTTACAGGGACATGTACGAAAGAGGACACATCACATAATCTAATCTAATAAAAACAGATAAAAAAGACGGGCTCTTAACAATTAAAAATGTTGATTTTCAGTGATGGTGTAAGGAGACATTTAACATTTATGGAAGGTGTGTCATGGAAGGTGTGGCAGAAGAAGGACAAAACTGTGGGGTATGCTGTTACAGGAAAATAATACACTTTGGGATGGTTTAAGTGAATCTGCTTCATGTTGAGCTGCTTTCATACCACCCCAAATAAGCATTGTTTTTTTATTCCATACTTACGGTCATAGCAGATATCAGACAGACCAAATCTACTTAGAAGGTAGAAAGCTTCAGCACTAAGTATTACTATACAGTATAATATTTATTCTGTCCACATTCACTGGATATGAGCAATCGTGCGCTCTGATTGGCTACTCTACTACTAGGATATTAGCTCATATACTGTGAGATAGAGAAAAACAAAATGGTGTCGTGTTGCTGAACCAACCGAAGACGAAATAAAAACTCTACTTGAAAATACCCCCCCCCCCCCCCCCACCAAAATACAAAAAAAAGCAGCAAAGTATTTCATAGTAAGAATTTTTTTTTCCAACAATTATTATTATCGCATTTTTCACAAATTGCTAGTCATTTCGCCGGTTTGTTTACATTCTAAGTGGAAATGATTTTGTCGGACGTTTTGTATAAAGTTTTTATTTATCGAATTTGCAAAAAATAAAAAGGCTCTGTTTCTCAAAATCCAGTGAATGTGGATAGAATAAAACAGTTATTCCACTCAATCTCGTCGTACATGGCTTATAGCTGACTCGGTGCTACACGGCTCATCAGCTATCAGCTCATGTACGACTTGATTTCGTGGAATAACTAAAATATTTTGAGAAAAATGTAGATCAGGACTATACCTAAAGCCTGGCAATACAATATGAGATCTGAGCTAGGGTAGCACTAATAGGAAACTATGAAACTATATTAATAGTTTCATGGTGGTGATGTGACTTTTTAGAGGCAGCACACATGTAAAACAGCCAATAAATCATATTTAACAAATGTTAAATATGAGTTTGCTCGTGTTAAATATAAATTTAACTTGTATAGATTTTTCTTTAAACAAAAACAAATTTCAGGGGTGCATCTGTACTCTGGAACAGCTTGTTCAAAAAAAATATGGCGCATGCTTTTAGGCCACATTGCAATAATGCAATGCTGCACATGACTTGGAGAGAAATTTCTCAGTAATTATGTTTTGATACCTTTTCACAGCCATTAATTTACAACTCCAGCCGACTCAAACTAATCCTACTCACACTAAAAGCCCTCATCTACTACGTTATGCAGATCTGTATTTTGAAATATTTTTAGAGTGATTAAAAGACTCAAATTCAAAAAGCCGTTTTATACCTTCTCTGGTTTGGTCTCCCAGCATTCCTGCATCAAAGCCTGCAGGCAATAGAACTGCACTTCCTCTGGGATTCCCAGAACAGGCCGGATACCCTTGGAAAGTTTTTTTGCTATCTGCAACTGGTGATGACCCAACGATGGTCGGCGGCCAGACAACAGCTCAAACAGGACCATCCCATAAGAGAACATGTCCACCTGAGAAACAGAAATAGAGGAAGAGAGAAGAAACCATGTAGAAAGGAAAGGAAGAGAGACCCAAGGGGACAGAAAGCTTTATTTGCACATCAGTCATTAAATATACAATAATTGCTTTTTGAAGCTTGACACGTGGGAAAGTGTACAGGAACGTAAAGTGGTGTCTCCTCCGTAACATTCTTGGGATTTATATTTGGCTTCTGATCCTCAGTTGTACAACAAAACCCGGACAGAATGGAACCAGGTTATATCTGGAGTATGGCTTTATCAAAGTTATGCAGTTTCTGTGAATGAACGAGAACCTTGTCTAAAAAAAGAACATTGTGTGGTTTTAGAAAGGACAGCCTTGCCAAGTGGGGAAAACAGAGCCATGGTTTCCCCACACTGCTGAAGGTACAGTAGCATAAACTGACATCACTCAGCAAGTATTTAAGCTATGCAGGAAGTGCACTAGAGACAGAGGCTCGTCTGGACTAATCTCATATAAGGCAGTGTACTACATTCTTTTTGCTTGAGCACGGCAGCCTCTGCGGCTACAGCAAAATCTGAGAAACGCATTATAAATTCCTTAATTACACCCAGACCCATTTAACCACTGAGGCGCCTTCGCAAGGTATACTTAATATGACTAATTTTGGTTGGTTTAAGATTCTCTATCTTTATAAATGTTCATTTGCTTTGCAGAGTTGATGCATTTTTGGTAAATTTTCAGAAAACAACCAGATAATCTTTCAAATGTTGTTTATCCTAGAAAAGACCATCATTTGTTATTCAAATAACAAGCCATGGGTAACAATAAATATAAAGGACATTCTCAGTGCCAAGAAGGGGGCTTTTAGAGCTGGCAATATGGAGAAGTTGAGGACTAGAAAGAAAAGAAAGAAAGCACAACTTTATTCATCACACACTTGTGAAATTCCTCTCTGCATTTAACCCATCTGAAGCAGTGAACACATACATGCACATACACGTGAGCAATGAGCTAAACTGTGTCCTGGACAGTCTAGTCCTGGCCAATGTGTCCCAAGTCATAGTCTCTTCCACGGCAGGATCTGGTCTTCCGAGGTAGTCTCCTGTCCCAGTACTAACCAGCTCTTTGACGCGGCACCGATCTCTGTTTCCATAGTCCTCAGCCTCTTGTCTATACAGCTACAGTAGGGTTACAGTGGGGGGCTAGTCCTCTGGTAACCGTGAGAGTTTGACTTCCCTACTCGCATCTGTATTGCAGCATGCCTTGCTGCAATACAGATGGCAGTAGGTACCATTTTTATGATGGTCTTTGGTATGACCCGACCGTGAGTAGAACTCACAATCTCCTGGCTGAGAGGCGGACATGCTAACCACTAGGCCAACTCGCGGTCAATGCTTCCCACCCACTCCATAATGTGCTGATCAATCAAAGGAGCAATAGATTGTCAATTCCCTGACCGGCAGGCCATAGTATGTACGCTTACAATTTACAACAATGTGAAAGACTAATTCCCCCAAAATGCACCACAGAACACCACAGGAGGTCATTCCTGCCCACGGCCATCAAACTTTTCAACCTCTCCCTCACAGGCTACTCGGTAGACAATGAATACTGCATTTCTGTAATTATTCCATTGTACTACATCCATCCACACTGTACCTAGGTTCAATAATTACATAACTATTCAATACCTTACTCAATGTGTAATACTTGTGTAATAACTTCTATGTACCATAGCCATTATTTACTATTTATGTGAATAACTAACAATAACCTCCCTTAGTCAATCCGCATAGTTATTTTTCCTTCCACATGGCTATTTACGTGCAATAATATATGGTTTATGCTTTTATATATATATATATATATATATATATATATATATATATATATATATATATATATATATTTCATATGTTATACATGTTTCATTTTGTAATTTCTTGTGTGAGCAACTGCAGATGTACTCAAGTTTCCCTCGGGATTATTAAAGTATTTCTGATTCTCTATTGGATTCCTCTTAAAATGTTGGAACCTACACATTGCTGTAATTTAACACTAATGTTAATTACTGTTAGAATAAACATAGCTAAAGCTGTTCTTGCAGTGATCAGATAAACAAAAGCTACTTATATCGTGAAATTCAGAGTTTCATTATTAATCACTGCTGTGTAATGACTTCCTCACTAGGATGGGCTTATAGGCCTGACAGAGGGATTAAAATCAGGGCTGTAGCAAAGGCTTAAGTTCAGGGGACAAAAAACAAAACCTGAAGTATGGCAAACAATAGTAATAAGCTGACTTTTTGTGTCATATTAGCTTGAAAATGTCACTCTAAACTGATAAAACAGACGACGTGCCATTTCTTGATAAACAGAAAAAAAAATGTTAGAATTGGAAAATTGATGTGGTAAAAAAAAAAAAAACCTCTTCGAGATGGGCTGTTAAACAGTGAATTTCAGAGTTTCAGTATTAAACATCATTTTATAGTCACTTCCTCATTACTTATCGCTCTGAACTGGATTGGCTAAAGATATCTGAATATAGCACACTTTCAAACTGAAGTAAACCAATCATAGTGCAGCTCACCTTCTCACTGGCTGAGAAAGCTAGCCCTCTACTGACAGCTGCATGTCTTCTTGTCAAAAGCAAGGTTCCCACTCGAAGTCAAACGTCAAATTTTCGGACTTACACTGACTAAAATGCTGAATTTCCATGATGCATAGTGAACAGAAAAACAGGCCGCCTTTGTGCTGAGCGGGCAAAAACCAGCCACGGTATTTAAAACCCATCAATTTGGAAGCTTTATTTACAAGTTCACAGACGTTTTCAATACAAAACTGAGTTAACATAAACTTACTGCTTAAACATAGTAATAACCCAATAAAGAAAAACACTGCATGGGAAATATTATGTTTTGATAAATGGCAACTCAAATTTAAACATGCTACAAACAAAATTCCCTGATATTCCATGGTTTAGCCCAAAACAAACTATCAAATCCCCTGACTTTCCTTTTCTGGAATAGACTTTTTAAAATTCCATGATATTCCAGAATTTCCATGACCTGTGACAAAACAAACAAACAAACAAAAAAAAAACAGTAACTGTAAATCCAGATATAAAACACATCATTCTCATCTTTCCTTGAAGCAGGATGCTGCTAATTTCATCTTATACATGCGTGCCTTTTTTGTTCGTTTTGGTGTTTTAACAGAACCTTTCAGTGCATGTCATTGGAAGCTACTGTAAAATCGCAAAAAAAAGAAAAGAAATAAGAGCTATTTTAATTTCATACATTTATCATACTTCATATTTATCTAAGAATGTGATTTCATGATTTTTCATAGGTTCACTTATGTCATGCATAACAGACTGCCACACCCCTCAAGTGGAGAGGCCTCCTCGCCCGACATCAGTGCCCGACCTTACTAAGGCTCTTGTGGCTGAGTGAGACAAATCTCCACAGACACACTCCAAAATCTAGTAGAAAGCCTTTTCAGAGGAGTGGAGGCTATTATAACAGCTAATGGAGACTAAATCTTGAACAGGATGCTCAAAAACCACATGTGGGTGTGATTGGTCTGGTGTCCACATACTTTTGGCTGTATGTTTATACTTTCTGAAAGCAGACCCAAATCCAAGGGTGCAAGGCATGATCTACAGTCTGGAAAATATGAGCTTCCTGACCTAATATAATAACAGCTTGCTATTACAATATATTTCGAGGTACTGCACATATGCCTTACTTGGAAATATATTCAAAATCCACTGATGAAGCTCTGAAGTTGGTGACTGCAGGCCAAAGTGTAATATTTGGGGTTTTTTTTGGATCATGTGAACACTGTGATTCATCCAATCTCAGAACTATCTATAGTGTGTGACGATAGTCACGCTGATCACAGTGTACAGCAAAGTCTAGGGATTGGTTAGAGGGAACATTCACATACAGCAAACCAAATCAAGTAACTGACTACTAATTAAACCCGTAACTCCTAATTATGCAGTATTGGATTAGTGAGTGGTCAAGCTATAAGTGGAATCACCTTCATTCCCAGACTCATGCGACTTTAACAAGATTCCAGCCTTTACATTTTACCTTTTTACATTTTTATTAGTCTGACTTCCCAGCGTGCATTTAACAGTTATTCCATGAAATCCAGTCATACATGAGCTGATAGTCGACGAGGTGCTATAAGCCGTGTACGATGAGATTAAGTGGAAGAATTGTTTTGTTCTATCCACAATCACTGGATTTTGAGAAACAGAGCATTTTTATTTTTTGCAAATTCAATAAATAAAAACTTTATACAAAATGTCTGGCAAAATAATTTCCGCTTAGAATGTAAACAAACCAGCGAAATGACAATAGCAATTTGTGAAAAATCCTATAATAATAATCCTTGAAAAAAAAAAAGACGTTCTTACCATCAAATACTTTCATTCCATATTTTGTTGCTTTTTTATGGGCGGGGATATACGAGTAGAAAGAGGTTCCGTCCGTCCGTCTGGTCACGTTTTGGTTTCCGGGCCATATCTTTAAAACTACTGAAGATATCTTCATGAAACTTTGTATACCGTACATATCAAGCAACATGTGAACTGGTGCCTTTTGCTATTTTGGATTTTTGAAAAAAAAAAAAAGTATTTTTCAAAATTTTACATAAAAAATAGATTTTGACTTAGTTTCTAAGAGCAATGTTCATTTCTGGAGCATATATCCAAAACTATTCATGATACGGATTTGAAACTTGGTGTACATGTTAACAAGGTGATGTAGATGTGCCTTTTCATATTAAGAAATTTGAGAAATTTAAATTTTTCATGTTTCCATGGAAACAATTTCAGACTTAGTCCCTCAGGTTAGTCTTAGGGGTAGGTTTTGTTTCAGGAGCAGAACTTGAAAACTATGAGTGGTATGGTCTTGAAAGTTGGTATATGTGTTGATTAAGTAATGTATATGTGCCTTTTGATACTAAGAAATGTGAGAAATTTTAATTTTTAGCTCACCTGGACCAAAGGTCCAATGGGTTTATACCATGGGCTGCTGAGGTCAGTGTGTAAAGAGGTCGGGTTGGTTTCCTGCAGCAGAACTTGAAAAATGTGACAAATAATATCTTGAAACTTGATATACAGTTGGTATATAGGGTGGGGGATACAGATGACTGTTTTCTTGCTTGTATTTCTTGGGGTTTTGTTTTCAAGTAGAGTTTTTATTTCGTCCTCGGTTGGTTCAGCAACACATTCTGCCGTTTTGTTTTTCACTACTCATGGTATATGAGCTGATAGCCTCGTTGTAGAGTAGCCAATCAGAGTGCGCAACTGCTCATATCCAGTGAATGTGGATAGAATAAAAGGTGTTAATTCATCTTCTATAATAGCAGCTCTTATAGTAGCTCCAGCTTCAAGGTATGTCACAGGTTTATGTTCACGCACTTGTTCGAACACATTATCATTTCTATAATAACAAATAATACAGGCAGTTGTAAGGCAGATGTTCTTCATAAATGTATTAAAAACGCATGTAATTTTTAGAAGGCGTCTCCAGTGTCAGGGTAAAGTTTTCTGATACAGAAAGGTCTTTTGGCAGAGGACTTGTCATTTTATAAT
Source organism: Neoarius graeffei (assembly GCF_027579695.1). Taxonomy (NCBI): domain Eukaryota; kingdom Metazoa; phylum Chordata; class Actinopteri; order Siluriformes; family Ariidae; genus Neoarius; species Neoarius graeffei. Next base: position 26,934,493 of record NC_083583.1, read on the forward strand.
AAATTAAAAATTGTTAGTAGTAAACTGCTGTGGCATAAGATGAATAAAAAAAAATTCAGGACATGCAGTTATAGGAAAATAATCAACTTTATGGTGGTAATGCCCCTTCTCTTTGAGCCAAACTTGTGTTACAGCAACAGAGCTGACTTCAGAAGCTTCCTTTTAACATCATCTTAGAGAGGTTTCTGGGAAATCTGAGCTGAAGTTAAAAGTAAAAAGTTAAAAAGAGCTGAAATCTAAGGGTTTATCAGAACTGCTGCTCAAATGGATTTCTACCTTTTCTTTGAGGGGTTTTAAACAGAATCCAAAGGATGAAAAAGTCAAGACTGAAAGATTTAAAACCTAAGGAAAAGATCCCAAGGCTGTGTATGCTGAACTCTCAGCTCTCACGATTCGGCACCAGCATCCCTCCTTAACACTTTCACTTCCTGAACAGACCCTAATGCTAATTTTGTTTGATTAAAAATAAACAGAATAATAACAAAAATTAATGTCAAGAAAGTCATCTGTTCAGTATTCAGTACTTCTATTGCTCATATTATTCACTGCAAGGCGTCCAGGCAGATGCGCGCACATGTGCACACACACACACACACACACACTTTACTATCCTTCTGAGGACCTTCCACTCAAATAATCATAATCATTTCAGAAAGCTAAATTTATTAACACTGCAACACCGAGTCAAACATACTTAGAAACGGGTCAAATGCATATGTCAGAGAATTAAATTCTTTTAAAATTTTATTCTTTGCAGTTTTAATAGCCCTTTGGGAGTAACTAGATTTTTATATTCTGCAGCAGTGTTATAAAACAAGCTTCCCACAGATCTTTCCGTATTAATATTTAATGTGGTTCTAAAGAGAAGCCTATTTAGCTGGATGTTATCAAATTGATTTATTTTTTATTTCATGTCAAAAAAGTGTGCTTTGGTTTCCTTTTTTGTGGCTATTGCCCCATATAGAGGCTGTAGCCATTATGTCATTGTGTTGTAAGAATGTAAGAATGAATGTAACAATCGCGCACTGCACATGCGCATACAGGTGTTCCTATTAAAATGACCGGTGAGTGTATACAATTCGGTTCATCATTCAAAATAAATGGACTAGACGACAGAAATCACTTTCAGACGCGTTTATGCTTAATACCAACGGAAAGTGCGTTCCTATTTTAAAATGCACTCCAGGTTGTCCCCTTTTCCTCGCCTTCTTCGGCCAGTGGCCCCATGTGTGATGGAGATGTGACACGCTTCCGAGTTGTTACAGCAAATTGTCAAAAAGAGTATTGAGACCATTGAGCTCTAGCGCCAGGCCTTTTCCGGGAAATAAGAGTTCGGGTCATGGTGACAGCGTGTGTATGTCAGCCTCGGTTCGGAGGTTTCAGTTTCAAATAAAGTACAGACAGTATATTTTACTTGTGTGATTTTTAAATTGTTAATTTTTGGATTACGCTTCACTTTTGTGGCTACTGCTTCATAGAGTGAATATATATATGCTATATTTACTGTATGGACATGGTATCAGAAAACAATTTTATTTATAAGCAGTAGCCACGTGTACCCATAGGGTACCTTTTTTTTCTACGTATAATACCATGTCATGGTGATCACCGTGGAGATGTGGCAATGTGAAACTGCCTGGAAGTCCAATTTCACATTAGACAGTTGTACAAACAGCCTGAAACTGCATGCCTGCTGGGCCACTGTGAATGAGCAACTCTCCCGAGCTATAGATTTGTTCACCTCTAAGGCATGACTGCAAGGGGAAAAAAAAGGATACGGAAGGATAATTTTTGAATTTTTAAGCCTTTTCTCATGTTAGTCAGGAACATCCATCCATTATCTGTAGCCACTTATCCTGTGCAGGGTCGCAGGCAAGTTGGAGCCTATCCCAGCTGACTATGGGTGAGAGGTGGGTACACCCTGGACAAGTCGCCAGGTCATCACAGGGCTGACACAGAGACAAACAACCATTCACACTCACATTCACACCTACGGTCAATTTAGAGCCACCAATTAATGTCTTTGGACTGTGGGGGAAACCGGAGCACCCTGAGGAAACCCACGCAGACATGGGGAGAACATGCAAACTCCGCACAGAAAGGCCCTCGCCAGCCGCTGGGCTCGAACCCGGACCTTCTTGTTGTGAGGTGACAGTGCTAACCACTACACCACCGTGCTGCCCCCATTAGGAACATCCTTTATGTAATATAAAATTGAATTTGAAATGAGTCATTTTGATCTGAACCAAACATACTGGTTAAATTCCCTCAGTTATAAACAAGGCCAGAACATTTCCCCATGAAGTCTCATAAAAAAACCATGACAAACCCAAAATGTGTTTTAGTTTCAGAGACAGGGTGATGCGAATGGAAAATGGGAAAAAGTTCAATTGTGTTATGAAAAAGGCCCAAACCATTAAAATCCTCCCATTACACCAGTAATACTCTGCTTTATTTTAGGGGGTTAATCAGTTTGCATTTTGATCAAATGCAAACCTGTGTGAGCAGTCTTACTATAAAAAAAAACACTCCGCTATAAAAGAAAAGAGTCCTTTGGCACTTTAATGGCAAAAAATAACAGAAGTTTGAAATTACAGGCTGAAAAGTGAAACCATCTCAGGTTTCCTATGATGAAGTCACTAGATTTGGGCACTGAGAGCATGGGTGAGGTTGTGGTTTTGTCGGAGAACGTGGCAAGGATAATCATGAGGATGACATCATCATAGAAATGACTTCAGCTACTGTTTCCTATCGAAGTATAATTCGGCTCAGATGAATCACATCTCTTGGAATGATTCTGGTAAATTCTTGACCTGCTCACACACAGATTCGAAAGACACCAAGAAAAAAAAGCTGCCCTTTAGATCATCAATCGATGCAGAAACATTCTGGAAAACTCAATGTGTTTACAGAACGAGTGATCATCACTCTCATCAAGCAGGGCAATTCAATATTGTTGGCAGGTGATCTTCATGGTGGGCTGGTTTGCACAATCAAAAAAAAAAAATACCTCTAACTACTTTAAACAAAGTTCACGATCCATGGTGATGCATTTCATCAATCAATCAATCATGTGAAGAACTCTACAATATAGGTTGTATTCAGTCACGTGACTTTTGCTTGTGAGATTACTTCCAGTGAATGAAGTAGTGGTCAGGCAAACCAATTTAGCTGCCATTATGTAAAAACCATCTCTGACTATTTTTGCAGTTTAGAGGCCAATGCACACTCAAGATGCCTTCAGAAAGTTGCTTTTTGCGATGGGATAGATCCTTACATGTGAGCAAAGAAGGATTTTTCTGATGATTTGAAACATTATCCATCCATTGAGTTCCCCTACATCTCAAATGACCTGGTGCTGAAGACATCCTTCTACACAGGGACACACAGATGAAAACCTGGAAGAGCACGGAGGCGTACAACTTTTTATGTGGCTGGGTTCAAGATCTGGGAATCGAGACACTGCAAGATAAATCCTGTATCGTTTATGCCTGGGCAAGGAGGAACTTTTGGGCTTTTTGTACACGTCTTTGTGATGGTTGCCAGGACACTACAAGCTTTAGTATGGGGTGTGAACAAACCACAGCCGCTTGATTCTCAATCCTCCCTGCTCTTCTCTCCAGGTAAATCATTCACAAAGGTCCACAGAAACCCCTTTAAAGACCTGGGTATTGGTGAAATAGGATGGGGAAGTCATCACGACTCACTGTAACTGCATGGCCGGGTAAGCAGTTTCGTGCTGTTAACTCGTGAGCTCTGCTTTTGTGTTTTTGTGGATTGTCTTGATTATCTTATCCACCTAATTCAGTTTTGGAGCCCAATCTACCGTACATCATCGTCCTTGTAAAGATTACGAGGACATCCTGATAAATAAAGTGAAAACATATGTGTTAGTTCACAATATGGCAACCACGATCAAACAGTAAACAAAAACACATGAGGACTTACGGTAAGCGTCTCCTGAACTTCAGAACATCACGAAATAACAGAAAATGGCGAGAAGAGTAATTTGTCAATCCAAATGAAATAAATCAGAGGAATTTACAAATCTTTCATGAAGTGATCATTGCAAACTTGAGCATTCTTAAACTCGACTCCCTTCCATCACAGTGAAAGGTTCAAGGGCCACCTTTCTTGTCGTCTTTTGGGAAAATCCTTTCCATTTTCACCCTTTATCACTTCATAAGAAATCCAGAAGAAACTTATCAGTTTCACGGTTTGATCAATTTGAACACCGCAAAACAACGCAAGCATCAGGCATTTTAATGACTACCAACAGAGGTGGACAAAGTACCCAACTTCATTACTTAAGTCAAAGTACACATCCCACTGGTCAAATGTTACTCCGATACATCCGCCGTTGCCAGCTAAAACTCTATAGTTCAAAGAAGAAGCCGTATCTAAACATGATCCAGAAGCGCAGACGTCTTCCCCGGGCCAAGGCTCATTTAAAATGGACTGTGGCAAAGTGGAAAACTGTTCTGTGGTCAGACGAATCAAAATTTGAAGTTCTTTATGGAAATCAGGGACGCCGTGTCATTCGGACTAAAGAGGAGAAGGACGACCCAAGTTGTTATCAGCGCTCAGTTCAGAAGCCTGCATCTCTGATGGTATGGGGTTGCATTAGTGCATGTGGCATGGGCAGCTTACACATCTGGAAAGACACCATCAATGCTGAAAGGTATATCCAGGTTCTAGAGCAACATATGCTCCCATCCAGATGACGTCTCTTTCAGGGAAGACCTTGCATTTTCCAACATGACAATGCCAAACCACATACTGCATCAATTACAGCATCACGGCTGCGTAGAAGAAGGGTCCGGGTACTGAACTGGCCAGCCTGCAGTCCAGATCTTTCACCCATAGAAAACATTTGGCGCATCATAAAACGGAAAATACGACAAAAAAGACCTAAGACAGTTGAGCAACTAGAATCCTACATTAGACAAGAATGGGTTAACATTCCTATCCCTAAACTTGAGCAACTTGTCTCCTCAGTCCCCAGACGTTTACAGACTGTTGTAAAGAGAAAAGGGGATGTCTCACAGTGGTAAACATGGCCTTGTCCCAACTTTTTTGAGATGTGTTGTTGTCATGAAATTTAAAAATCACCTAATTTTTCTCTTTAAATGATACATTTTCTCAGTTTAAACATTTGATATGTCATCTATGTTCTATTCTGAATAAAATATGGAATTTTGAAACTTCCACATCATTGCATTCCATTTTTATTTACAATTTGTACTTTGTCCCAACTTTTTTGGAATCGGAGTTGTAAAAAGAATAAGATATGAGGAAGGGGGGGGGGGGGGAGGGGGCCAGAAGGAAAGATATTGCCCTTGGTAGTGTTCTGACGCAGCTCTGGCAGTGTGTGCACATGTACTGTATGTGTATATTAATCAGAAAGGCAGTGGAATAGCAGTAAATGCAGCTTGCTCAGAAAATAAAAGTGACAATCCAACCTGATTAAAACCCAGGTCCACACCTCGAGCTTAATAACTGCCCAACTTCTTTAAGCAAGACCAAAAAAAATGCAAGGCCATCATCTGACATCAAAACAAAAAATTCCAGCAATTTGTTGTGACTGACGAGTACAATACTGTCCATTTCACAGGTCGCGCGTATGTGTGTACATGCATGCGCAGGTATTCATGCACATATGAATAAATGCAAGGGAACAAATTTTAAAAAAGGATACGGAAGGATAATTTTTGAATTTTTAAGCCTTTTCTCATGTTAGTCAGGAACATCCATCCATCCATTATCTGTAGCCGCTTATCCTGTTCTACAGGGTCGCAGGCAAGCTGGAGCCTATCCTAGCTGACTATGGCCGAGAGGCGGGGTACACCCTGGACAAGTCGCCAGGTTATCGCAGGGCTGACACAGAGACAAACAACCATTCACACTCACACCTACAGTCAATTTGGAGCCACCAATTAGCCTAACCTGCATGCCTTTGGACTGTGGGGGAAACCGGAGCACCCAGAGGAAACCCACGCAGACATGGGGAGAACATGCAAACTCCACACAGAAAGGCCCTCGCCGGCCACTGGGCTTGAACCCAGGACCTTCTTGCTGTGAGGCGACAGTGCACCACTACACCACTGTGTTGCCCGCCTGTGGAATCATGGTGGTTTAATGTTAAGCTAGCTAGTCAGTGAAGCTCCAGCTGACACGCTAGCAAAATCTTTCAAACTTGAAATCATATTGGGTCGCTAACATTACTAGAAAAGAAAGATTTCTATATTTTGTTTATTTGGCAAGTAAAACATTTCTGAAAGGACTTCAGATAAATTAACGTTATTCATGTTAGCATAACTCCATTTTTACATGCTAACTAACAGTGTCCAAGTTAACTAGCTGTGTGTTGATGTTAGCCGTGGACAAAGCGATGGCAACTTGGTGGGCAAATCCATAGAAAGTCATTTGACTAATCAGACTGTATAGCTATTGTAACATTATCACTAGCTCTAAAAGCACAGACAACTTCACTGCAAGCTTTCTCTTGGAACAAAATGTTTACATACCTCAATATGCTTCAACAGGTTGGACGGCGAGTTTTTCTAGGCTGTGATGTGGTTCATTTTAGGCAAAGAAAGCAAACATTTAAAACGAAACAAATCTTTATTCCTTTCAGAAAACTGAAACATGGGTTCTAGCTATAGCCATGAGTGCTTGCATTCCCCAGAAGTACCACCTCCTTCCATTCTGCCATCAACTGATCGTGTTAAATAATGCTGCGGAAAAATAATTGAACTTGATTTTATACAGTCTATGGACGTGATGTGACCCTAGTAACTACTGATCGGCTGTCTCAGTGTCACCTGCAAAAAAAACCAATCACGTTTTAGAAAAGAAAAGAAAAGAAAAAAACATCCACTTTCAAAGCCACTTCATAGTAACCAGTAACGAGGACCTTGACAGAAATGTAGCAGAGTAAAAAGTACGATATTTGTCTTTCAAATGTAGTGAAGTTAAAGTCATAAGTTGCCAAAAAAATTAATACTCAAAGTACAGGTACTCAAAAAGTGTACTTAAGTACAGTACTCAAGCAAACGTACTTCAGTACTGTCCACCTCTGACTACCAAGGCGCCTCAGTGATAGTAACAGTTTGTGAACAGTGAACTCAGCTGACCACCACTTCATGTCTTGCATATCTAATGAGGTGGATGTAATGTCAGATGCAACCCACTCACTTCTTAAGACTTCATTTTCACTATGGTTGCAAACTACTAGGAATGCGAGAGGAAGAAAATAAATGCAACTGTTCGAAAAAGTTCTTCGGATCTCTATTCTATTCATGTCATTATTATAGAGCCATAGTTTTTGCTCGCTACATCGCTGCTTATCTGTTACTGATCAGGTTATAGCAGCAGTAATAACTGTTTTTGTTTTTTTTATTGAAGCTTTTGCAATCAGGGTCACAGAGGTTTAGGCCATGCACAGCGAACATGCCTTGTATTTGTAGCAAGCATCACTATCATGATTTACAGTGGTGCTTGAAAGTTTGTGAACCCTTTAGAATTTTCTATATTTCTGCATAAATATGACCTAAAACATCATCAGATTTTCACACAAGTCCTAAAAGTAGATAAAGAGAACCCAGTTAAACAAATGAGACAAAAAATATCATACTTGGTCATTTATTTATTGAGGAAAATGATCCAATATTACATATCTGTGAGTGGCAAAAGTATGTGAACCTTTGCTTTCAGTATCTGGTGTGACCCCCTTGTGCAGCAATAACTGCAACTAAACGCTTCCGGAAACTGTTGATCAGTCCTGCACACCAGCTTGGAGGAATTTTAGCCCATTCCTCCGTACAGAACAGCTTCAACTCTGGGATGTTGGTGGGTTTCCTCACATGAACTGCTCGCTTCAGGTCCTTCCACAACATTTCCATTGGATTAAGGTCAGGCCTTTGACTTGGCCATTCCAAAACATTAACTTTATTCTTCTTTAACCATTCTTTGGTAGAACGACTTGTGTGCTTAGGGTCGTTGTCTTGCTGCATGACCCACCTTCTCTTGAGATTCAGTTCATGGACAGATGTCCTGACATTTTCCTTTAGAATTTGCTGGTATAATTCAGAATTCATTGTTCCATCAATGATGGCAAGCCGTCCTGGCCCAGATGCAGCAAAACAGGCCCAAACCATGATACTACCACCACCATGTTTCACAGATGGGATAGGGTTCTTATGCTGGAATGCAGTGTTTTCCTTTCTCCAAACATAACGCTCCTCATTTAAACCAAAAAGTTCTATTTTGTTCCCATCCATCCACAAAACATTTGTCCAATAGCCTTCTGGCTTGTCCACGTGATCTTTAGCAAACTGCAGATGAGCAGCAATGTTCTTTTTGGAGAGCAGTGGCTTTCTCCTTGCAACCCTGCCATGCACACCATTGTTGTTCAGTGTTCTCCTGATGGTGGACTCATGAACATTAACATTAGCCAATGTGAGAGAGGCCTTCAGTTGTTTAGAAGTTACCCTGGGGTCCTTTGTGACCTCGCCAACTATTACACGCCTTGCTCTTGGAGTGATCTTTGTTGGTCAACCACTCCTGGGGAGGGTAACAATGGTCTTGAATTTCCTCCATTTGTACACAATCTGTCTGACTGTGGATTGGTGGAGTCCAAACTCTTTAGAGATGGTTTTGTAACCTTTTCCAGCCTGATGAGCATCAACAATGCTTTTTCTGAGGTCCTCAGAAATCTCCTTGGTTCGTGCCATGTTACACTTCCACAAACATGTGTTGTGAAGATCAGACTTTGATAGATCCCTGTTCTTTAAATAAAACAGGGTGCCCACTCACACCTGATTGTCATCCCATTGATTGAAAACACCTGACGCTAATTTCCCCTTCAAATTAACTGCTAATCCTAGAGGTTCACATACTTTTGCCACTCACAGATATGCAATATTGGATCATTTTCCTCAATAAATAAATGACCAAGTATAATATTTTTATCTCACTTGTTTAACTGGGTTCTCTTTATCTACTTTTAGGACTTGTGTGAAAATCTGATGATGTTGTAGGTCATATTTATGCAGAAATATAGAAAATTCTAAAGGGTTCACAAACTTTCAAGCACCACTAAGTTATTTTGGTCACAGGGTTATAGTTAGTAGTAGCTAGAAGGGAATATAGTCACCTGATTACTTGCATGCCAGCCTGAAGAGGTCATCAGTAGGAGGCACATATTTTTTTGTTGGCCACAAAGCATTCCACAGCTTTCATAACCTCATAACCGCATAATTTCACTAATGTATAACAGATATTGCGTAGCACATGGATTTGTTTCAGGAGTCTTTTTTGTTTGTTTTTTTCAGTAAAAATATGCATTCAGTGGTTCACGATTCTGATTTGAGACAAAGCAATGGAAAATATCTACAGATCTTTTACTACAGAGTACATTAAAACTGTGACATGATGACTTATTGTAAATTTAAGCAAGATATTACAGGACCCTGAATGCTGGGGACAGCTAGTCTGGCTAACGCAACTTCAAAGCTCTGCGAGCATTGGTCTGGCAAAGATATTAAGCCCAACCGTTTCCCAAAGCGCGTGGTTGACCCGCCTCCCTGAAATGCCTCAGTTTGCTACTAGTCGAAGCCAGAAAAGGCTGTGACGAAGCTTAAACCAATCACATCACTCTTTTCTCTGACGTATGTGATGCGACGGAAACTGCTTGAGTAACAGGAAGAAGATAAATACCTCCAGGGCTGCTCTTTGCTCCGTTTTCAATGAGAACTTCCCGTTGAATGCTTTCAATACAGTATCTACCGCTGTGTCAAAGGCTTGCCGCTGCTCCATGTTCGTAATGTTTCTAGTGAATGAAGCGCTTCCGGCATAGATTCTGTAAACAATCTATGGCTTCCGGTCGCAGTTCTACTACGTCGCTGCCTTGAACACGCCTCTACCCAGGGCCGTTGGAGATGCTCAAAGTTGATTGGCTCCCGATTTTTCGGGAGCTTGGAAGAGCTGGAGATAGCTTGCCTTGCCAGACTAAGTTCGCAACAGGCCCTCGTGTTGCGTCACACTTAGGATGGGCGGGCCCAGGCTAGGGGACAGCTACATTTGTCAAATGTAAAAAATTCTTAATTTTAAGCAGATTCCTGATGATGTATTCAACGATCTGGATACATTTTCTCTTTTCTACCTCAACCAAGAGTTAAACCATATTTGTGTGAGGTAAACTTTTTTTTCTCTTAGACTCAAATAAAATATTTTCCTAAAACCAGTTTGAGGAAAACTTCATTATTTGGGTTAAAAAACAAACCAGACTTGCATATGGCATGTAAGACTCTGTACCTTCTCATCATAGACTATGCCTGGGCGGATCTCAGGGGCCTGATATCCTGGTGTTCCCTCCACTCCCAGAGCTCCCTCATGGAAAGAAAGGCGGGATATGCCATAGTCGGATAGCTTGACATTGACCGAGTCCTTCACCTGCAGTGACCACACGAGGATGTTGTCCGACTTGAGATCACAGAAGATTATGTTCTTCCTGTGAAGGTAGGCCAAGCCTGCAGCAACCTGATAGGCAGCTTTGAAGGTCAGCATGTGGCCCAGGGGCATGAAGGAGGAGCCTGTGGACAGTAACCAACACAGGAGTTTCCAATAACAACTCTTTATAAAAAATTAACCAAAAAAAAATACACTGAGATGATAACCAGTATTATGCCTAGTGTAATGGTAGCACAGTCTCCAGTCATCATATATATTTTTTAAAATTATGTATTCATCTTCAAGATTTTTATTTGTCATATACACAATAACAGACACAGCGGTTTATTATTGGGTAATGAAATTCTTATTTTGCAACTGCCCGACCAAACTACGCTTACCAATATAAAAAGAAATATATATATAAAATATGAAATATAAAATATAAAGTGCATATGGAATGCAAAATATAAAGGTAGAGTGAAAAATGAAGATAACATTTAAAAACAAAGGAGAGGCAAACAAACAATGTGCAAACATAGAGGTACCGGTAGATATACTGTGCAATGTCTTGTGCAAAATTGCTAATATAATCCGTGGTTCAAAGCCTGATGGAAATATAGAGGTAGATGGTGATTATAATCCGAGTAACTTGAGTATAATCTTGAGTAACTGCTTTATCCTGATTAGTGTCATGGTGGACTGATGGGATGCCAGTTCATCACAGATTTTCGGAATCATTCTCTCATTTTCCTTTTATGACTGGAGGTCAGGATGACAGCAGACTGAGAAGGGCAATCTAGACTTCTCTGTTCCCAACCAGAGGTTCCAGTTCCTCTTCACTGATCCCCAGATGTTCCTGAGCAAACTGTGAGATGTAATCTCTTCAGCAGGCAGTGGCCATTCTATCTTGTATGGCACAGCTGCCTATAACAGGGATGGCACTAGACATTTATGATTGGGGAGTTGAAGCATCACTGGGGAGTTGGGGCATGGAGGTAGGGGGCAAAGACATGCTTCCCCCTTCTGGGTAAAAATCAACCTCAGAACCTCTCTTTGTCATTACTTTTAGAGTAAAGAATACAAGTCCCTACAGTAGATCTCATCATAATTTCTATTGAGCATGGATTTACTGATATAAATGCCAACATCAGGTTACAACAGTCACAGAGTAACCAAGACTATCTCCTTTCTTATGCAAGCTATTGGTCCTAAGAATGTTAGACTGTTATTCATTTACAAAGCCAACAGACTTGTTCAATCTTAGTTGGTTCAATCAGAAAGAGTAAAACATATAAGGCAGTGTTGTAGTCGAGTTACTAAACCTCGAATCCGAGTCCAGTCTCGAGTCCCCAGTGTTCAAGTCATTAAAGAAAATTTCAAGTCGAGTCTAAGTCAAGTCTAAGAACAAGACTCCAACCGCACCATTTGACGGTGGCTGTTGTTGCCTTTATGTGAAAGCGTCTCTACTACTGTGTTGGACTAACGTTATTGCTTGACCGCCCCATTTTAGTTAATAGGCTACAGATAAAAAGCTTGTTCATCGCTCAGCAAGCCCCGCCCACTATCAACAGGGCAAACAACATGAGAGAGGGTTAACACTAGCTAGTTCATCACTCAGCAAGCAAGCCCCACTATCAACAGAGCAATGAACATAGCATGCCACTTCCTTCTCTGGGTGGAGTCTTGTCAAATGACGATTGAAGTTCGAGGTTGTCCCCATCGTCTCCTCGATAGTTCTTCTACATATGGAACACAGAGCAGTGCATTTTTTCCCACTGCACGAGAAGTCAAAATGGACAATCCTGGGGCGTTCTCTCCAGGCATTTTAGCGCCATTAACGTCAGCTTGTTCCTGAACATGACGTATGAACAGGTGAATGTGCATTCTGTTGCACAAAAGTAGTATAAAAATTAATGTAGATATAAATATCTTATGCCAAATTATTACGGCAGGTGACAAAAAATAAAGAAAAAAATCTGAGTCCTCGTCTCCAATTTATGAGTCCGAATGCAGTCAATGCACGAGTCCGAGTCATCAGTGCTCAAGTCCAAGTCAAGTCATGAGTCCTTAAAATTAGGGCACAAGTCGGACTTGAGTACTACAAGCTTGATATAAGGTAGAACAAAACTGATAATTTTAAGGTAACGCTTGTCAGCCCAGATCTGAAAATCCTTTAAATTAAATTATTCACAAAATGTTAATTAAATGACAAGAAAAATGTCTCAGTTGAAAGCTAGAAACCATTTACTTTTTTTTTATTTTTTATTTATTTTTTAAACCATTAACCTCCATCAGACCTGCTCGTTTTGGCCTGCTGTCAGTCTCCTTTTCCTCTCTCTCTCTAATCACTTGCTGGTATTAAAACAATTAAACTCAGATAATCCAAAACTTCATGCATGAGTAATAAAATCATTACATTTTATATATTTGATTGAACCAGCAACATTTTCTCACCAGACCAGCCTTTCACAGAGCTGCTGGCTTGGAAGAATGTTCATATATCCATCTAATAATTAAGAAAATGAAGAATTTGCAGCTTCAAAAGAGAGGTTACCTGTGAACACAACTGTTACCTCAAATTACTTAAGTTTTCAACATTTCTCGTTATCTAGCAAGATAATTTTTCTTTAGCAGTAGGGAGACCAGGAAATAGCCTTACTAGCTGGCAAACTGGAATCAGGACACCCACTTCGACAAGGTTAACTCACCCACGTGGTGACATGATATCATTGATGTGACATGCAAATGAGTGATAGAAACCTGATCGCGCAAATGTCACCATTCCATAAGTTTTTTTTTTTTTGGTGTGCAGATCCCTGTGACGCCCTTGGCAAGATGCCACCCTGGGGAGCTGCCTATGTTGTTCATACCTAAATCCACCACTGCCAGCAGGTTTGGGGTCTGTCCCAGGGTTTCCATCCAGTATGAGACCCATGACAGAGCACTAGCAGGTGCTGACCAGAGGCATCCTCTGTAAGGTATCACATGGTTCCTCTCAAATCAGAGGAGCATCAACTCTTCTCTCCAAGGCTCTCCTTGATTGCCAAGCTCCTCACCATATCCTAGAGTGTAAGCCAAACTATCCTGCACAAACTATCCTCATTTCCACTGTAGTTTCCACCTGTACTGAGCAACCTTATTCTTCTAGTCATTAAGCTCTTTGGAATCTCATCTCATTTTCTTCTGCTTATCCGGGGCTGGATCACGGAGGCAGCAGTCTGAGCATGGAAGCCCAAACTTCCCTCTCTCCAGACACCTCGGCCAGCTCCTCGGGAAGAACACTGAGGCGTTCCCAGGCCAGCCGAGAGACATAGTCCCTCCAGCGTGTCCTGGGTCTTCCCCGGGGCCTCCTCCCAGGGGGGCATGCTTGGAACACCTCCCCAGGGAGGCATCCAGGAGGCATCCGAAAGAGATGCCTGAGCCACCTCAGCTGATTCCTCTCGATGTGGAGGAGCAGCGGCTCTACCCTGAGCTCCTCCCGAGTGACTGTGCTTCTCACCCTAAGGGAGCGCCCAGCCACCCTGCGAAGGAAACTCATTTCGGCTGCTTGTATCCGCAATCTTGTTCTTTCAGTCATTACCCAAAGCTCATGACCATAGGTGAGAGTCAGAACGTAGATTGACCGGTAAATCGAGAGCTTCGCCTTTTGACTCAGCTCCTTCTTCACCACGATGGACTGGTAAAGCGACCGCATCACTGCGGAGGCTGCACCGATCCGCCTGTCGATCTCACGCTCCATCCTTCCCTCACTCGTGAACAAGATCCCGAGATACTTAAACTCCTCCACTTGAGGCAGAATTTCTCCACCAACCTGAAGAGGGCAAGCCACCTATTTCCAGTTGAGAACCATGGCCTCGGACTTGGAGGTGCTGATTCTCATCCCAGCCGCTTCACACTGCCCCAGTGCATGCTGAAGGTCCTGGCTTGAAGAAGCCAACAGGACATCATCATCCGCAAAAAGCAGAGATGAAATCCTGTCCATAAAAATTATGAACAGAACCGGTGACAAAGGGCAGCCCTGCCAGAGTCCAACATGCACTGGGAACAGGTCTGACTTACTGCCGGCAATGCGAACCAGACTCCTGCTCCATTCATACACAGACCGGACAGCCCTTAGGAAAGAGCCCCAAACCCCATACTCCCGAAGCACCCCCCACAGGATACCATGAGGGACACAGTCGAATGCCTTCTCCAGATCCGCAAAGCACATGTGGACTGGTTGGGTGAACTCCCATGAACCCTCGAGCTGGCCCAGTGTTCCACGACCAGGACAAAAACTGCATTGTTCCTCCTGGATCCGAGGTTCGACTATTGGCCAAATTCTCCTCTCCAGTACCCTGGAGTAAACCTTCCTGGGGAGGCTGAGAAGTGTGATTCCCCTATAATTGGAGCACACTCTCCGGTCCCCTTTCTTAAAAAGAGGGACCACCACCCCGGTCTGCCACTCCAGAGGCACTGTCCCCAACCGCCATGCAATGTTGCAGAGGTGTGTCAGCCAAGACAGCCCCACAACATCCAGAGACTTGAGATACTCAGGGCGGATTTCATCCACCCCTGGTGCCTTGCCACCGAGGAGCTTGCAAACCACCTCAGTGACTTCGGCTTGTGTAATGGACGAGTCCACCTCTGAGTCATCAGCCTCCGCTTCCTCAATGGAAGACGTGACGGTGGGATTGAGGAGATCCTCGAAGTATTCCTTCCACCACCCAATAATATCCCCAGTCGAGGTCAACTGCTCCCCACCCGCACCGTAAACAGTGTTGGCAGAGTACTGTTTCCCCCTCCTGAGGCGCCGGATGGTTTGCCAGAATTTCCTCGAGGCCGATTGATAGTCCTCCTCCATGGCCTCACCGAACTCCTCCCAGTCCTGAGTTTTTGCCTCCGCAATTGCCTGAGCTGCGGCACGCCTGGCCTGCCGATACCTGTCAGCTGCCTCAGGAGTCCCGGAGGCCAACATGGCCCGATAGGACTCCTTCTTCAGCTTGACGGCATCCCGTACTTCCGGTGTCCACCACCAGGTTCGAGGATTGCCGCCACGACAGGCACCGGAGACCTTGCGGCCACAGCTCCAAACAGCCGCGTTGACAATGGAGGCAGAGAACATGGTCCACTCAGACTCAATGTCCCCCGCCTCCCTCGGAAGCTGGGAGAAGCTCTCCTGGAGGTGGGAGTTAAAGACCTCCCCGACAGAGTGCTCAGCCAGACGTTCCCAGCAGACCCTCACCATATGTTTGGGCCTGCCAGGTCTGTCCGGCTTCCTCCTCTGCCAGCAGATCCAACACACCACCAGGTGGTGATCAGTTGACAGCTCAGCCCCTCTCTTCACCCGAGTGTCCAAGACATAGGGCTGGAGATCAGATGAAACGACAACAAAGTCGATCATCGACCTCCGACCTAAGGTGTTCTGGTGCCACGTGCACTTATGGACACCCTTATGCTCGAACATGGTGTTTGTTATGGACAAACCATGACTAGCACAGAAGTCCAATAACAAAGCACCACTCAGGTTCAGATCAGGGAGGCCATTCCTCCCAGTCACGCCCCTCCAGGTGTCACTGTCGTCGCCCATGTGAGTGTTAAAGTCCCCCATTAGAACAATGGAGTCCCCAGTCTGAGCACCTCTCAGTACCTCTCCCAGGGACTCCAAGAAGGCTGGATACTGCTATTCGGCCCGTAGGCACAAACAGCAGCAAGAGCCCTCTCCCTGACCCACAGGCGCAGAGAGGTGACCCTCTCGTTCAGTGGGGTAAACTCCAACACATGGTGGCTGAGCTGGGGCGTTATAAGCAAGCCCACACCAGCCCGCCGCCACTCACCGTGGGCGACTCCAGAGAAGTGGAGAGTCCAGCCCCTCTCGAGGAGCTGGGTTCCAGAGCCCAAGCTATGCGTGGAGGTGAGACCGACTATCTCTAGCCGGTACCTCTCAACCTCCCACACAAGCTCAGGCTCTTTCCCCCCCAGCAAAGTGACATTCCATGTCCCAACAGCTAGCCGCTGTGTTCGGGGATCAGGTCGTCGAGGCCCCTGCCTTCGACTGCTGCCCAATCCACACTGCACCAGCCCCCTACGGCTACCTCCGTGGGTGGTGAACCCATAGGAGGTCGGGCCCACGTCACCGGTTTGCGCTGAGCCCGGCCGGGCCCCTTGGGCAAAGGCCCGGCCACCAGGCGCTCACATACGAGCCCCAATCCTGGGCCTGGCTCCAGGGTGGGGCCCCGGCTGCGTCATACCGGGCGACATCACGGTCCTTGATTTTTTTATTTCCATAAGGGGTTTTGGTGAACTGCTCTTGGTCTGGCCTGTCACCTAGGACCTGTCTGCCTTGGGAAACCCTAACAGGGGCATAATGCCCCCGACAACATAGCTCCTAGGATCATTCAAGCACACAAACCCCTCCACCACAATAAGGTGGCAGTTCTAGGAGGGGCTCTTTGGAATCATATTATAAAATGATGAAAATTTGAAATTTTTAAATGCAGTCTACAATTCTATATGAATGAGAATGCACAAAGAAAAGAAAGGAAAAAATACACTCATTAAAACATAAAACAAGTATTTAAAGGGAGTTAAGCAGGTCAAGTGTAAGACTGAAGCAGAAAGAGGTCTAAGAATGAATAGTAATCAAACTGGAATCATTCAAGAAATATGAATAATTTCATAATTAGGAATGCATTCATGTCCTGTTCCAATAACAGTTAATTGCAAGTTTTTCATTTCTAAAAATGTCATCTTTAATTTACTGCTCAGAGTCTTGTAATTTCCTCCACCAATTTTGTTGGAGAAGGTTATGTTTTCGCCTCAGTTTGTTTGACTTCCCAATGTAACTCAAAATGTAGTAAATGGATTTTGATGAAATTTTGAGGAATGGTGAGCCATGGGCCAAGGAACAATCGATTAGATTTGGATACAAATCCGGATATGTATGCGGATCCAAGATTTTCTGGCCTGTTCCCAATGTAACTCAAAGCTATAAACAGATTTTGATGAAATTTGGAGGAAAGGTGGATCATGGGCCAAGGAGCACTTGATTATATTTTGATGCAAATCTGACAAGATCAACTGTGAGCTACTGCTCACTTACAGTACGTATCCCCCCGCTCTCGGTTATATCAGAATGCAAGCAATCAAAGGAATAGGACACTTATTATGAATGTTGACTTCAACAAATAATTAACCCTGAAACAAGTAAGTAAAGAGCAGTGTTCTCCCCAGATAGCATCCTGGTAAACTGTCATTTTGAAATAGCATTTTGCTTCTTGAAATAGCGTCAAAATCCATCCTATGTGTTTCGTAAATACATTCAGTTGGTAAACAGGAAGTCGATGTGCGACAGACCTGAAAATGGTATACATGGTATAGAACCCTAAGCTGAAGCTGGATACCAAATATCAGGCAGTTGTGATTTGTAGTTGCTGAGAAAAGTGTTACGAAAATTCTGTAAATCCACCCTATATGTTTTATAAATATATTCAGTTGGTAAACAGGAAGTTGATGTGAGGCAGACCTGAAAATGGTATACATGGTATAGAACCCCAAGCTGAAGCTTGGTACCAAATATCAAGAAGTTACGATTTGTAGTTGGTGAGAAAAGTGTTACGAAAATTCTGCAAATCCACCCTATATGTTTCATAAATACATTCAGTCAGTAAACGAAGTTGATATGCGACAGACCTGAAAACGGTACAAACAGCATAGAACCCTAAGCTGAAGTTTGGTACCAAGTAGCTATGATTTGTGGTTGCTGAGAAAAAGGGTGTTTTGGACAGACGGAAATACAGATATACGGACGGATGAACAGAGGTAAACCAGTATACCCCCCTTCCTTCAGAGCAGGGGTATAATAATAAATATGTATGTAATCATTGTAAACATCTGAATATTGTAATGTGGCTTGGCGGAGGTATGCACCCTACAAAGTTCGCTTCTAGTTTTCTGTGTGACGCTATTCTATAAACCAGGGCTTTTCAAAGTGTGGGGCGTGCCTCCCTTGGGGGGCGCAACGTGAGGAAACATAAACCAGAATAAGTTACTACTGCGGACATTTAGCGAACTTCAGCTAGCCTTTGCCAGAGACAAAATGGATCGATTTTTAGTACCTAAAGCTACAGTGAGTGAGGAGACAGAGTCTGGGCCAAGCAAAAAACAGAGCCTCCAGGATTTCGCGATGTTGCGATTTGCAAATTCAACCAATCCCCGCGAATTCAGGACGGTGT
Source organism: Neoarius graeffei (assembly GCF_027579695.1). NCBI lineage: Eukaryota > Metazoa > Chordata > Actinopteri > Siluriformes > Ariidae > Neoarius > Neoarius graeffei. Next base: position 26,953,161 of record NC_083583.1, read on the forward strand.
TGCAATTATATCCAATCACCGCAACCTTCCTGCAAATTTGACCAATCGTTGGCGTCGTCTTGAGGTGACGTCGACAAACTACCTTCTGCCTTACTTCCGTGTTTCCGTTCAAGAGAAGCAGCATGCACGCAGTGTTGCCAGATTGGGCGGTTTTAAGTGCATTTTGGCGGGTTTTGAACATATTTTGGACTGGAAAACGTCAGCAGTATCTGGCAACACTGCATGTGCGAGACAATGTTTATATAGGCTTAAATTCTGTTACTGAAAGTGTGTTATGTTTACAGTGAAGGACTGTGTGCACTTTACATTATTTTTTTACTTAATACAAGAAATTAATGGATGCCAACATTTTTGCCAAAATGGTATTTTATTTTCCATTGTTTAGGCAGCTTCAGCATCATACTGTGAGATTCTGTTCAAATTGTTTTTTTTCTTCTATGAAGCCTGAGCCATTTATTTTATTAGTTTATAATTATTGTTCAATTTAGTCTTCAGGAGAGACTGCCTGCACACAGTACTAGTATTAACAGTGTTTTTTTTTCTTATATGAAAGCTGAAGCATTTATATTATATTTTAAGGTAACTTCATGTTGTGCTTTGAGGTTCTATGCACTTTAACTTTTGAACCAACAGGTGCATTTGGATAAGTAAAGCCTATTTTTCTGCATTTTTGTAGTCCTGGTAATCTTTTATATTGGTAAAGATGTTTATAGGACCATTTCTCAGTGTCTGTTTTTTTAATCAATAGTTTTTCGGTAATAACTTAATATTTAACATATCACTCAATTTTAATCACAAAAAGAGAAAATCGCAACAATTTCTCGCAACTTTCACTTCCTCCCGCAATGTAATCGCAACAAAATCCTAAAAAACACCGCAACCTTCATCACAATTTTTTGGAAAACTCCCCGAAACATCAGACATTTTAGCCCGCAACAATCACAAAAAAGGCCCGCAGAATCCTGGGGGGACTGAAAAAAGAAGGAAGTATGACCACGATTATTTAAAGTTTGGATTTTCATGGACTGGATCTGAAGATGCTCCACTGCCACAGTGTGTTGTCTGCCAAGAGGTGCTAGCTAACGAGATGTTTAAAATGTGTAAAACAAGATGTTTTAAAAAGAAAAGCACAGATGTTTAAAATGTGTAAAAGAAAAAAATGTGTACAACAACCATTTTTTTTTTTAAATACGAATGGAACATTAAGTATAGCAACAACAAAAATTGTGAGGGGGGGTGCTGTTGTTTATTTGCTCTCTGAGGGGGGGCTGACTCTCCCACACTTTGAAAACCCCTGCTATAAACAACCACGGCCAAAAAGCACACAGATGGCTTTAACTTTCCAACAACATTGTGTAGTTCAAAAGTTTAACTTGTAGAATTTAGCTTAATGTTAATATCTGTTAGTGTATCTATTTTGTCTTTACATGCACTGCCCTAGAATTGCTTCTAGTATCTGTGTCCAACGGTGAACTTCTATATACTGCAGAGCCCTAGTAGAGTAACTTATCATCTCTTAATTATCATAATTGTGTGACGACAGTACATTAATAATTCCTGCTGGTAAAAGCAGCCTGCTGTAGCCTGGTTGTGTTTCTGTGGTGCTTGCCCTTCTCACCTTTGCTACGTTCCTCCAGCACGGTGTTAAGACTCCCAAGTGGTGCCAGCTGTAGGGCAAAACACAGTGGATGGATGCTGATGCCCAGCAAGGCCACGATGCAGGGGTGCTGCAGGGTGTGTAACATGCTAGCCTCCTGTCGGAACTCGGAGAAGCTTCTGGAAGCGTCCAGAGACTGCAGGTGCTTCAGCATGGTGTCTGGGAGGGCATGAGAAGGCATTACTGGATGAGTTCTGAGGAAGTCATATCAGGTTTGGTTAAAGGATTCTTGCTCCCCAATGTTTCTCAAATTGCAAACTAGAATCAGTCACAACTGAAAATGGATATAAAATAAAAGCTTAGGGGAAAAAAAACTGTCTAGAGCAAGGACTGGTAACTGGTGGACCATGGTCCTGGTTGCAGCCCCAACAAACCAAACACTCAAAAATACTGGAACAGAAAGCTCATGTATGAACAAACTGGATAAAGCTCAGAGACTCCAGTTTTTTATTTTCTCTCCCCAATTACCTGCCAAAGTGCTCTTGACCCCAGGGCATTGATGGTACGAGCATTGTCTGGATTTGAGCTCACAAATCTCAATATGGATTGTTAAAAAAAAAAGTCAAAACAGAGGCCACATTTGTTCAGAGTCTCTGGCATTAGTCAAACATAGAAACACTTTGAACTGATACAGTATTTGCAGCAATCAACTTTATTACATTATGTTACATTACAGGCATTTAGCAGACGCTCTTATCAGGAGCAACCTGGGGAGCAGTTGGAGGTTAGGTGCCTTGTTCAAGGGAGCAAGGCCATTCCTACTGGTCTAGGGAATTGAACTGGTGACCTTTTGGTCCCAAAGCTGCTTCTCTAACCATCAGTCCATGGCTTCCCCACGAAAGCCACCTAAGAAATTATCTAAGAAAATTGCAGATATGGGGTCTGACTGGTAGACTGGTATAATTGTCAGAGATTTTGAATCTCAACAATGCCACAGCCATTTTAAAGCACTCTAAGTTATAAAACTGATATCGCTTCTGTATACCACATGTGACCTCAATAGAGGAACCCGCCAGCCACCAGTTGCCTGAGTGGACTTGAGCAACAATGAAATTTTGTAGCTGAAAGGCTTGTAATGGTCTGGCATCAGCTCTTGTGACCATAAGCCCTTAATGAGCAGGGATACTGTTTCTCTCCAGCTGTGCTGAAGTCATCACACGAACTCTACAGTACAGTTAATGCTATAGAAGGCAGTTTCAACATTAAATAAAACGAGTGGTATAGAACAGGGATGCAAGTCATTTTCTTAAATGAGACTTTAAGTCCAAAAGTTTGGAAAGAATTGGAGGTTTAGCAGATGACGGCAGGACTGAGCTGACTCTATTTTGGAAGTTGATCTCGATATAATAAGTTTCAACCATATGTTTGAAAGAGGTACAGGGTCAGTATGCAGGGTACTGGTACCATATTGACTAGGCTTGACTAGGTTTTTACACTCATCTACCCCTGCTGTTCATAACAATCTTGGTGAGTGCACATGTAAAAAAATAAAATAGTCAACACTGGACAATTTACCAATGTGTGATTGTCTGGAAAAACCCATCAAATGTTGCTAAAGGCTAAACTCTGGCTAAAACTGAAAAATTATTTCTGAAATTTGAAAATTGAGGTATTTTTTTCTGCCAATCATAATTTACTGCTTTAACAAATACATTTTACAAAAAAGAAACATGGGTATTTATTTAGGCTACAGTCCAATCTTGCCTTGATGTCAATGGCTAAGCCAGTTTAACAAAAGCTTTGGTAAAAACAGTCAGACTGCCTCCAGATGTCTAAAAACCTTGCTAGCTACAGTACCAGTCAAAAGTTTGGACATACCTTCTAATTCAGTGTTTTTTTTTCTTTATTTATATTAATTAAAAGACACGACATGTCTTAAAGTAATGATGGATGTTGTTTCTTTTTGCGTAGTTGAACGGTTCTTGACATAATATAGATTACTACAGTTGTGGAACAGGGCTATTTACTGTATTTTTATTATTTATTATTTACTGTTTGATGGTTTCAAACACATTAAGCACACCTGTTAATTGAAAATCATTCCAGGTGACTACCTCATGAAGCTGGTTAAGATAATGCCAAAAGTGTACAAAGCGTCATCAAGGTAAACGCTGGCTACTTTGAAGAATTTAAGATATGAAACATATTTTGTTTCAAACTTTTTTGTTTACCACATAATTCCATATATGTTCCAGATGTTATTTCATAGTTTTGATATCTTCAGTATTGTTCTACAATGTAGAAAATAGTCAAAATACAGAAAAACCTAAGAATGAGTAAGGGTGTACAAACTTTTGACTGGTACCTGTGAGGTTTTCTCATGTAGTAAATGTGACTTTTTGTACAGCAACATGCTGTAGTGAAAAAGTAGAGAAATGGCAATTCGAAACAGCAAGTTTTAAATAATATTGAATATGTACATATGCAAGATGCTATATGATATACAGTTATCACAAATTTTTTTTTTTTTTAGATTTTTTTGGGCTTTTTTCACCTTTATTTGGATAGGACAGTGTAGAGACAGGAAATGAGCGGGCGAGAGAGACGGGGAGGGATCGGGAAATGACCTCGGGTTGGAATCAAACCCGGGTCCCCGGATTTATGGCATGGCGCCTTATCCACCTGAGCCACGATGCCCCCAACTATATGATATACAGTATGCGATATTGGCATTGTGATGTGTATTATCATTAACTATACAGGATGTGAAGAGAAGTGTTGCCAAGTATCCACTGTGCAGCCACAGCTCGGGGGGGAAAATCTGGTTGTGTGCCTGGTTGTTTTAGCTTTGATCGCTCTCAGTCTTCCGCTGGAGGGAAGTGCTTCAAAGAGGTGATATCCAGGGTGAGGGGGTCAGCTATAATCCTGCCAGCACACATCCTGACCCTGCTGTCATAGACTCCAAATTAACGCCCCCCAACACTTTTTTTTTTTAAATTTGGAAGCTCTTCTGACAGAAGGACCTCACTAAAGTGTTCTACATATAACCTTTATAGCTCCCCACTGAGCAGCTAAGCAAAGGAACATATATAGGGTGCTTGACAGAACCTTTTTCTGTATTATTATTATATAAATGTTAAATTGTGTAAAAGTTGATCAAATTGACATCAATTTTAGAGAACGACAACCACTATACATTTAATGTACTCGTTAGTTTTGTTTTTCCATGTGCATTTATGAATAAAATGCATTCGTACATATCTGGCCTACTGTTTTCAGAAAGTGCTGATGAATAGAAACAGAGGAACTGAAAAAAGTATCAGTGGTAAGGCTACAACATCCTTTTTTTAGTCTTTCAGGCAAAGGTGAGAAGTGAAACAAGAGCTGTCAGACAATGTGTGAATAACGACTTTTTATAATTCTTTGTATTTAACAAGGCAGTAAAGCGCTTGCTGAAGAGCAGATGTGCTTGTCTGCTGTGGTTTACTCTACTGAACACTGAGCTTCATAGAAAAGCATGAGGAAAAGTCTGAACGCGTCAAACGTGGGATTTAACAAATGCTAAATTCTACATTTAGAAAATGTAATACACATGCCCCTGTCTGCAAATGCCAGATGTGCTTATTTTGGGCTCTGGACATCTTGTCTGCCTTAAATTAAAAAAAAAAAATTAAAAACCCTGATGAGTTTGCAGGGCTCATTTTACTAAAACCTTAGTAAAGCAGGATTCATCAGGAAATCTGCTTATTTTGGCATTTATAACATGTGAGATCCATTGTATTTCATTCTATCCACATTCACTGGATATAAGCAATTGCACACTCTGATTGGCTACTCTACTACTAGGCCATCAGCTCATATACCATGAGTAGGGAAAAACAAAACGGCAGAGCGTGTTACTGAACCAGCCAAGGACGAAATAAAAACTACTCGAAAACAAAACCCCAAAAATAAAAAAAAGCAACAAAATATGGAATAAAAGTATTTGATGGTAAGACGGTATCATTTTTTTCATTTTTCAAGAATTATTATCACATTTTTCACAAATTGCTACTGTCATTTCACCGGTTTGTTTACATTCTAAGTGGAAATGATTTTGTCGGACGTTTTGTATAAAGTTTTTATTTATCAAATTTGCAAAAAATAAAATAAATAAATGCTCTGTTTCTCAAAATCCAGTGAATGTGGATAGAATAAAAGTTATTCCACTCAATCTGTGCCTCGTCAGCTATCAGCTCATATACGACTCGATTTCGTAGAATAACTGTTAAATATCACAGCATGGTTGAATAAGGTGTTGAATTTTTATTTTTTTTTTAATTACCACACGGTTCTGGCAGTAGGTCCAGTTGAAAGTCAAATCACAGGTTTACATCAATACACTCATTTTATATGCAAATAATAATAACATTACAGTAATAACGTGCACAGTAACTCGCAAGGCAAACACACCACACAATCTAATCCTAATAATAAGCAGATGTAAAAAGTGCTGCTATTTAACAAAGGAAGGTTTAGCATTGTTGATATGGTGAAGCGTTCTGCAACACTTAACGTTTATGGAAGGACTTTGAGTTTGCTGTTTCTTGGTAGTAACACAAGCAGTTTTTTTTTTTGGTCTGATTAACTTTGAGAGAGGAAAAAGAGAGCAAAGGAGTGTCTTAGGCACTAAACTGTAAGTGATGACAGAAACTAGCTTGTTTCGCAGATATTCTATTCCATTATAACGTTAAATGGAGAAAAAGTTGATTCATAAAGTATGATTTACAGTTTTCTTTTACTGAAACCAGAGAATTTGTTCACAAATAAATCACGTATGACGTAAAATATGAGCTGTTGGATAATCAGGTCACAAAGCTTTAAAGCTGGCTTCTGGCTGGCAGTGAGATTTTTTTACATCCAAAAATCATTGTACCTCATCGTGCAAATGGAGCACAGAGAGGGAAATGGAGCAAATGGAGCAGCTCCACTGGTTTTGGCAGATTTTTTTTTTTTAAACACCCCCATTTGTCATCTGCCATTGCAGAGTTACCTCTATTCACTCATGCTGCAAGAAAAGACTGATGCACTGCAGACAGGAAGAAGCATGGTTATGCCAGATTGGATGGGCAGCTATAAAAGATAAAAGAGTGAGAGGATAAAGAAAGAACAACACTGAAAGCAGTGGATTATGACTCAGCATAAGGGAGAGTTGTAATGCACTCTGCTGAGTTGGCTGATAAAAGACATGCACGTGCGCACAGACAGACAGACAGACAGACCAGACAGACAGACAGACAAATCCTCTGGCCATAATGAAAAAAAAAGAAAGAAACCCCCTGCTTATTCAGCACAACCAGTGTAGAGGTTCGTTCGTCCACATCTGAAATGAATTCAACCACAATCTAAAACCAGCTCATTTTGCCCCTCCAGCACTCTTAAAGTGCTGATGACACGTTTTTGACATCTTTGGCGATGTTTTATAACATAAAAAGTAATTCCCGATGATCCATATATTAATTCACGAAGGCGCCTATTTTACAAATTATGATAAAAAACGCGGCTATTTGAGCAAATTTGACGGGGCTGCAGCACCCAGGAGACGAAAGAGGAGGAGGGGCTATATGACGTCAGCGAAAGAACCTTCCTCCTAACTTACCAGTTTGCTGTTGATGCGGCAGGTGTTCAGTTTATCATTATTAGTATTTTTATTATACATTATTTTATATATATATATATATATATATATATATATATATATATATATATATATATATATAATAGTTATTATGCCTTCGCGTTGTGTTGCTGGCTTTTGCTCCAAAACCCACAAGGATGGGGTAAATTTATTCAAGTTTCCCAGAGATCCCGAGCTGCATGCGAAGTGGGTGAAGCAAGTCAGGCGCACTCGTGACAAGTGGGAGCCCTCACCAACATCCGTCCTGTGCTCTGAACACTTCGATTTGGATTGGTTTGACACCCTTCCCAGCTTAAAAGAATCTCTTGGGTGTTCAGTTCAGCACAAACGTGTGCTGCTACCATCAGCAGTGCCTACAGTATTCCGGAGGGGGTCTACTAGTAGCTATGCTGGATCCAGCAGTCGCCTGGGACAAGGCGACTCCTCCAAAGACAGTCCAACTGTCAGAACATGTGTTGAGAAACGACATAAGATAAAGGTACGTAGAGCGAGTGCTCTGACATGATGCTAAAAATAGTAACCATGCGGTCTGCGTGGCCATCTTGGAAGTGACTCGCTCCAGAGTGCTCATAGAGTACACATCATAGAGTACACATTCATGATAATCATAAATGTAATCATAAAGTCGGCGTGATATCAGTCATGTATTTGCTTGTGAAAGCTTGCGGCTTTCATGTAACTGCCGCCTAGCAACGAGAGGCAAAGGGTAAAGAGGGTAGGCTATCATAGATTCTATTCGGAAGAGATCAATACATGATTGCTTAAAAGTTAGGTATTTTAACAATTTGCATCTGTTTTGTGATTATCGTGACACTTGTGTGTTATATAGAACTGTATGTCTTATCAGCACATCGAGGATCTTCCACCGGAGGCTTTAGCAAGTACTCGTAGCAACACTACACTTTACCCTTTGCCATGCGTTGTTAGGGAACGGTAGCAAGTACCCCGATGACCGACTTCAAGAATATGTAGAAAAAATTTAGAAATTATACTTTCCAAAAGTCATTTGAGCTTAGTGTATTTCATTTCCATTTATATTGTAGGTTCTTGCTGATGTTTTTGCGGAGTATGACGCAGCTGCTGAATCAGAAGCTGCAGAGTTTGTATGTACTAGTTGTGAACATTCACATTATTACCAATCTCATTTATTTAAAATCAGATAAAATCATGCCATCATGATCACTGCTTAAAGTACCAGTATTTGGTTGTTGAAGAGCTAGCACTAGAGAGCTCACCGGCGTTTTCATGCGCCATTTCCATTTAGTAGAACAGCCAGTGAACCGCAGCGTGTTCTTCCGCTGACGTCACAACATGGCCGCGAGCCACGGACCCAGTTTTCTTGCGCTGTGCAATTAAAAGTTGGATATTCGCGTAACAACAGCTTCTTTTCACGTAATTATAACAGAAATCTAACATGTTTGCCATGTTGTATAGTTTATTTAAGAAATTGCATAGAGTCATGTTCGTGTCATCAGCACTTTAAGTTGATTAGCAGCTTGTCTGATGCTAACCTGGTAGCCAAACAGCTGCCATTAGTCAGGAAAAAGCCTTTAGATGTGAATGTCATGTTATCTGCAGCAGTGTATAATTGTGTGCTCAGTATTATTTGGTTTAAAAAAACAAAAACAACAAAAAAAAAACTTTATTTCAGCTACAAAACAGACAAATTCACAAAAATAGCTGAAAAGGGGGGAAAAAAAATTGTAGGACGTGAATACGCTCAGAAATAAAGCACTGGGCAAGCACATTTTTGTTCCCAGATGTACAAACCAACATAAATGTACCCTCATATATACAGTATAACGTTGTTCTCTATGGTTCATTTATGCACCTTAAATAAATCCCTTTAAAATATCCTCTAAAATAAAGGGACAAAAATAAAGGGACGCAGCCTCGACATCACACCCAAGCTAAACATTTCTAACCTGAAAAATACAGCATTGAGCTCCAGAGAGAGAGAGAGAGAGAGAGAGAGTGGTGGGTGGAGAAAGTAAACGAAGAGAGAAGTAGTGGTAAGAATTTAGCTATGATTCATCAGAGCTCCTGCTCTTGGCTGTAAGGAGCTCAAGCCAGATATGAGATCAACAAGGCTCTGACATATCGTCAAATACAGCATGAGCTCACTTTCCAGGAGAAGCAGAAAATTTGTTTCATTACCCAATCACAAGGCTCCCTGAATACACACCTCAAACTGGCCAACACTGAAAAGAGGATAACAACGCACGTTCTAACGTTAGCTTCTCATTTCACAGTAACTGCTTAAACAGGAACCGAAGGCAATTTTTTTTATTATCAAAATTCTATTTCTCATTTTATTAAATATAGGAATGCATTTCTGATAGCTATTTTGTCACTGCTATTGCACGTTATGAGTGTTTGAAATATGCTATGTAATACATCAGTCCATATGTCAAAGCAATAGCCGTAAACAAGATTTGCTGAGACCTGTGCAAGACATTTTAGGACGGAAGTAAAACGTACAGCGGAAATCAAAGTGACCAACATCTGCCAAAGTTATCAAAAGACGCACACGACCTCTTTCGATTGCTGACGTAATCAAGCTGGAAGTTTTCCGTGGCCAAAATCACTCCCTACTCACTATATAGGACACTATATAGTGAGGACGCCATTTTGTAGTGATGTCCAAAACCTTAGTGAGGATTATTTACACCCTATATAGTGCACTCAAAGTATCCCACAATGCATCACGAAAAGTAGTGTACAACCAATGGTCACTAACCAAAGCAATATATCCCATCATGCGTTGCAGTTGTGCTGAAAGAAATCAAATTAAAAGTCTCAAATTTGATTTAATAAAAGGCAGCGGCAAAGAAGTATTCAGCTTTGATTTAAAAAAACTGAAAGATGCAGGTACTTTGTATTTATGAATGTGGGAAATGCGCTCAGTATAATATGTATCCATCACAAAAATACACACGTCTCATCTCATTATCTGTAGCCGCTTTATCCTGTTCTACAGGGTCGCAGGCAAGCTGGAGCCTATCCCAGCTGACTACGGGTGAAAGGCGGGGTACACCCTGGACAAGTCGCCAGGTCATCGCAGGGCTGACACACAGACACAGACAACCATTCACACTCACATTCACACCTACGGTCAATTTAGAGTCACCAGTTAACCTAACCTGCATGTCTTTGGACTGTGGGGGAAACCAGAGCACCCGGAGGAAACCCACGCGGACACGGGGAGAACATGCAAGCTCCACACAGAAAGGCCCTCGTCGGCCACGGGGCTCGAGCCCGGACCTTCTTGCTGTGAGGCGACAGCGCTAACCACTACACCACCGTGCTGCCCAATACATGCATGTATTTATTATTTTGAAAAGCCACCAGCTGACTGATCTGGCACGTTTTAATTGTGCAACAGTAATGACGTAAACACCAGTGTGACAGACTAGTGTCCAAAAGCGTTTTTTTCATTTGGCCAATGGTTCGAAGTCGTATGGAGTAATCTCCATCACTGATGAAGCTGGCAAATCTTGAAATTAATCTAAATTGGAATGATATGGAGATCTGGCCGCTGTGTAAACAGTTTTCAAAATGGTGGCGCGGACACTTCACATTTGAAGTCTCGCACAAGTCTCGTGAAGATCGCGTGGATAAGCGACGCTTGCCGTGGACCATACGAACTACAGTACATTCAACATGGCTAAAAACCAAAAAGGCTGATAAGTGTAATATAATATGCCAATACGAGTCACGATATAAGGTTAATAAAACCGAAAACGTAATTGAATAACATGTTAATTAAGAAATAAAGCAAGTTTAAAAATGACTTCAGTTCCCCTTTAACCTTGAATCACTCAATCATTTACTGAACTTTCAGTAAATGTTTTCGGAGGCCAAACAAACTCCAATTCCTGAGAGATTCATGAACATTTCAGTAACATTGATTGTACGTACTGAAGAGTCCCCAATGATAACATGCAAAATATCATGATATGATCTGTAAAAACCCTTCACGTGGTCAAATGTTGACATTTTCTTCTATATATTGTATAGTTCTGAAACCTTTCCTGACCTGTACTGCTCTAAGTGGGTGACGGAATAGCCTGCAGGTAGGCTGATGGGCAGGAAGTGATGTACTCTCTCACCTGTGCCTCTGTTGAGTGTCAGCTGTCTGCATTTCTTAAAGGGGAAGCGTTTGATGGCCACGGGCTGGCCTCTGTACTTGGCTTTGTAGATGATGGTGCCGCTGCCTCCCTGACCGAGGATATCTTTTTCCTGTTCACTCCACTCCAGGTCACTCTTCACCAGGAACAACCTGAAAATACAGACAAACAGAAAACATAACATACAGTACCAATCAAAAATTTGGACACCCCTACTCATTCTTTTTTTTAATTTATTATTTTGACTATTTTCTACATTGTAGAACAATACTGAATACATCAACACTATGAAATGACACATGGAACATGTATGGAATTATGTAGTAAACAAAAAAGTGTTTAAAAAAACCCCCCAACCTTAAAAATTTTAGATTCTTCAAAGTAGTCAGCGTTTACCTTGATGACACTTTGCACGCTATTGGCATTATCTTAACCAGCTTCCTGAGGTAGTCACCTGGAATGATTTCCAATTAAAAGGTGTGCCTCGTCAAAAGTTAATTAGTGCAATTTCTTGCCTTCTTAATGCGTTTGAGATCAAACAGTAAATAATAAATAATAATAAAAATACAGTAAATAGCCCTATTCCACAACTGTAGTAATCCATATTATGTCAAGAACTGCTCAACTAAGTAAAGAGAAATGGCATCCATCATGACTTGAAGACATGAAGTGTCTTTTAGTTAATTTTTAAAAAATCCCACTGAATTAGAAGGTGTCCCCAAACTTTGGACTGGTACTGTACATACATTCCTTTTACAGATACAATAGGTGACTATTCTCCCAGTACTATAAAACCCACATAATGGGTTGCAAAAGAACTAATTTTCACTGTTGACCCAGCCATTTTTAAAAAAAAGTTGGCATGTGCCATTGATCTGACTCAAAACTAGCTGAGAGGGACTGGATAGTGACATGCAACCCATAGCTCTGGAACAGTTCTTTCCACACAGTAATGCTCACAACGGAATTCACTCTGCCAAAGTGCAAGCATTTTATTTACATTTTATTTCACTTTAAAGAACAACAAAATAACTGTGGGAGGAATTCTTTCCTTAGGAAGGAATGGGAATTCAAAAAGCATGCCTCCACTCAGACTTGTAGTACCTGAGTCCAGGACTTGGACTCAAGTCTGACTCGTGCCCTAATTTTAAGGATTTGTGACTTGACTTGGACTTGAGCACTGACGACTCGGACTTGGACTCGAACTCGTGCATTAACTGCATTCGGACTCATAAATTGGAGACGAGGACTCGGATTTTTTCTTTATTTTTTGTAACATGGCATAATAATTTGGCATAAGATATTTATATCTACATTAATTCATCTCATCTCATTATCTCTAGCCGCTTGATCCTTCTACAGGGTCGCAGGCAAGCTGGAGCCTATCCCAGCTGACTACGGGCGAAAGGCGGGGTACACCCTGGACAAGTATCTACATTAATTTTTATACTAATTTTGTGCAAGAGAATGCACGTTCACCTGTTCATACGTCATGTTCAGGAACAAACTAACGTTAATGGCGCTAAAACGCCTGGAGAGAAGCCCCTAGGATTGTCCGCTTTGCTATACAGACTTCTCGTGCAGTGGGAAAAAATGCACTGCTCTGTGTTCCATATGTAGAAGAACTGTCGAGGAGACGACGGGGACAACCAAGAACTTCAATCGTCATTTGGCAAAACTCCACCCAAAGAAGGAAGTGACACGCTACATTCATTGCCCTGTTGATAGCGGGGCTTGCTTGCTGAGTGATGAACTAGCTAGTGTTAACCCTCTCTCGTATTATTTGGCCTGTTGATAGTGGCCGGGGCTTGCTGAGCGATGAACAAGCTTTTTATCTGTAGCCTGTTAACTAAAATGGGGCAGTCAAGCAGTAACGTTAGTCCAACACAGTAGCAGAGACGCTTTCACAAAGGCAGCAACAGCCACCATCAAATGGTGCGGTTGGAGTCTTGTTCTCGGACTCGACTTGGATCAATAGTGGACTCGACTCGAAATTTTCTTTAATGACTTGGACTTGAGTCAGACTTGAACACTGGGGACTCGAGACTGGACTCGAGGTTTCGTGACACACATGGCTATAATGTAAAGCCAATAATAGCTCTTCACACAGACAGAACATGCAAGGTGTAGCTTTTCAGTGCAGACTGTCTCAATCTGTTGGTGTCCTCCTCAGCTAACCCCTTACCCTTAGCCAGACAGAGCAAATATGAGATGAGAGCAATCTTTCGCACAGAAAGGGAACTCACTCTAACAATCTTTGGTACTCAGCCAAGTCAAACTACATCAACTTCACCAGTTGTTCCAGATCAATTCAGTGCATTTTATGGGAGTGAAAAGCAAATCAAATCAAGTTTATTTGTATAGCGCTTTTAACAATAAACATTGTCACAAAGCAGCTTTACAGAATTTGAACGACTTAAAACATGAGCTAATTTTATCCCTAATCTATCCCCAAAGCAAAGGAAACATCTTTCAGCGCTGTATAATCACACATGCTTTTATGGTGGTTTAATGGCATGGACATGCTGCGCAGTTCCTCTGTGATTGTTTTGAGTCGGAAATCGCAATGACCCATTTACATAGAGGCTTATATTGCTATATTTTTAGATTAAAACACTGGTGTTTTTCAGTTTTGTTGGTTTCAAATGCATTCTTAAAAATGTATACGTAAATCTGATATAAAATCTCTCAAACAGAAGATTGCACAAGTTAATGAGCTGCATATTACAACTTTACTTTCTTCACCCCAACTCACCACTGTAGCAAAATCCCTTCAATGAATAGCTACAAGGATGAAATGTATACTTGAAAAGCTGCATCTCTCTGGATATCAGTGGAGGAATAAAGAGATTTCAGTCCGGGAAGGCAACAACCCTACAGAGATTTAATTTTACCCTCTTACTTACTGTACCAAGTGAAACCCTTGGGAATTAGCTGATAAGTTGTATCAGATGTCTTAAATGAGGCAGAAAGCTAAACTTTGTGGTGCTGTGACCCTCCAGGACTGGAGACTGACAGCCCTGCTACATCAACACAGGGCCTGCATGTGTAGTTTTATTTTCTCTCTTGTCTGAAAAAAATATGTAATGATGCCTTCTGTTTAAAAATGTGTCAATACATATTATTATGTACAAACCCCATTTCCAGAAAAGTTGGGATATTTTCCAAAATGCAATAAAAACAAAAATCTGTGATTTGTTAATTCACCTGAACCTTTATTTAACTGACAAAAATACAAAAAAAAAAAAGGATGTTCAATAGTTTTACTGACTAACTTAATTGTATTTTGTAAATATAAACAAAGTTAGAATTTGATGCCTGCAACACACTTTAAAAAAAAAAAAAAGTTGGGACAGATGCATTATTACCATTGTATTCTATCACCATTCCTTTTAATAACACTTTAATCGTATGGGATCTGAGAATATGAATTGTTGCAGTTTTGCAACTGGAATTTTTGTCCATTCTTGCTTGACACAAGACTTCAGCTGCTCAACAGTCTGTGGTTGCCGTCGTCCGATTCTGTTCTTCATGATGCACCATACGTTCTCAATAGAAGACAGTTCTGGACTGGCAGCAGGCCAGTCAAGCACACGCACTCTGTGTTTGCAAAGCCACACTATTGTAGCCCGTGCAGAATGAGGCCTGGCTCAAATAAGCATGGACTTCCTGGGAAGAGATGTCGCGCCTATCTGCTTTTGGCTCCCTCAGACAGCACTGGCCTTGGCCAAGGCCGTTGCTGGAACAACAACTCCCCTTGAAGATCACTGCAGTGAGAAGCTCTTGCATTCCTTCCCCCACTTCCCACGGTCGCCGCTTTTTACCCCCAGTGTGACTAGCTGGTGCACAACCAGCGGCGTCATGGCTGCAGGAACCGGCTGCTTGCTTGCGCTGGGTTACCTCTGCCTCTCCCCTGATCGCCCCCACCCTCACCCCCCTCCCCTCTCAAGTCCCGAGTTTTCATGTTGTAAAAAGTGTGCTGTGTCATTTTGTGCTTATGTGCTGAGGTGTTTTTTTTTTTTAAATGTTCCCACACTGTACTCCCCACAGGAGCATAGTGTGGGGGTTGCTTTTTTCTCCTCATGTTACTCTGTATTTTTTCTTTTCATCCCTTTCTTCCTGTCCTGTCTACTCCCCCTCTGTCAATTGTATGTATGTGTATATGTAAGGACGGGTTGATGGTCAATTTCGCTGGCACTTGTGACTAGTGACAATAAAGGGTTCATTCATTCATTCACCTTGATAGTAACATGTCTCTATAAAATCCCAATATACGCCTCCGCATCAATGGTACCTTCACACACATGCAACTCACCCATGCCCCCTAGGGTATTAGGCAGAAAAAGAAATTTACCAGTCAAAAATAATATTTTATATAATCCTGATAAGCGCCGCAGGTGCGAAGACGAGCGCTGCAGGTGCGAAGTCCCTCTAGGGGGGTCTGGGGGCATGCCCCCCCAGAAAATTTTTGAAATTTAGACTTCATTTCCTGCATTCTAGGACATTTTCAGGGTGAAATGGCGTGTAATTTTTGATCAGAAATATTGCATATTTTTACTTTGTATTTTTTTCAGTTTCACTCCTGAATGTATCAGATGTATGTATGGTGTTTGATTTGGTAACAAAAGTGAAAAGAAAATAAACAACAATGAATTGTATATAATCTTTTGATCTAGTTACAGTATTTAATAAAAAAAAAAAACCAACAGTATTCTATTTTACCATACCCCAATGAAACCCCCTTGTTAATCAATGTATCACACATACCTTTTCTGTCTTTTTGTGGAAAAACGAATCAGTTTTTGTCACATTCAATTTGGGGCGTTTGTTGGGATTCATCTTGATCCAGAAGAGTGAGTCAGCAAAAAAAAATGTGGTTCTCCCGCCAAGAAAGAGGAAACTACAACGCAGGGTGTTTGGCAATTTTCGACCAATCAGAATTCGCGATTTATTCAGTCCGCATGTTACAAGATTCAGTGCGGGCCAAAATGGCGGAAACGATGAAATATTCTGATTTTTCATTTCAAGTTTTCAGTATTTTTCGTATTAAACTGTGTTTCTTACGATTTGTAAATGATGGCGGAACCACACACGGACTGGCCATCGGGAGTAGCGGGAGTTTTCCCAGTGGGCCGGTGGTTCAGTGTGGGCCAGCGGAGAAAAAAAAAAAAAAAAAAAAAAAACAGTTGCGCGCTGGCCTTTAATATGATAAGCAATGTTAACAGTTTCTTTAACAAACTGTTAACATTGCTTATCATATTAAAGGCCAGCGCGCAACTGTAATAAGCAATGTTAACAGTTTGTTAAAGAAACTGTTAACATTGCTTATCATATTAAAGGCCAGCGCGCAACTGTTTTTTTTTTTTTTTTTCTCCGCCGGCCCACGCTGAACCACCAGCCCACCGGGAAAACTCCCGCTACTCCCGATGGCCAGTCCGTGTGTGGGCGGAACATAACTGGATTTATCGGACGACATGTGGGAGTATTCATGTGCGAAAATTTTCGGCATTATCGTCCGTTTCAGTATCTGTCTGTGTGTATACTTGCCCGTTGAAATCGGCAATCACCCGTCAAATTTACGGGTGGACGGGTCTCTGCCTAATACCTTAATGCCCCCCCATACCATCACAGATGCTGGCTATTCCACCTTTCTTTGATAACAAATTGGATGGTCGTGTTCACCTTTGGCATGGAGAACTCAGCACACGTGTGACCATAGCACATGTTTCCACTGTCTTTCGGTCCATCTGAGATGAGTTCAGGCCCAGAGAAAGTGGTGACGTTTCTGCATAGAACTGATGAATGGCTTCCTCCTTGCGTAATACAGTTTCAGGTTGCTTCTCTGGATGCAGCGGCAGACTGTGTTAAGTGACAACAGTTTTCCGAAGTACTCCTGAGCCCATGTGGCTATATTTGTGACACTAGCATGACAGTTTCTCAGGCAGTGCTGCCTGAAGGCTCGAAGGTCACGCACATTTAACAGTGGTTTCTGACCTTGCCCTTTACACACTGAGATGTCTCTGAATCTTTTCACAATATTATGTTTTTTAGATTTTGAAAAACCTAAATTGTCTGCAATCTTGCGTTGAGAAATGTTCTTTTTGATTTGACTAACAATTCTCTCATGAATTTTGACTCAAAGGAGTGAACCATGACCCATCCTTGCTTGCAAAGACTGAGCCTTTGGTGCTGCTCCTTTTATACCCAAATCATGATACTCTTACCTGTTATCAGTTAACCTGCTTATTGTGGAATTTTCCATAATGGTGTCACTTGAACATCCTATAAACTTTTCAGTCTTATTTAGCCCCTGTCCCAACTTTTTTTTTTTTTTAATATGTGTCGCAGGCATCAAATTCGAATTTCGTTTATATTTACAAAATACAATTAAGTTTATCAGTAAAGCTTTTGAAAATCTTTTCTTTGTACTTTTATCAGTTAAATGAAGCTTCATGTGAATTAACAAATCACAGGTTTTTGTTTTGATTGCATTTTGGAAAATATCCCAACTTTTCTGGAAATGGGGTTTGTACAAAGGTGGTCATAAATAATTGAAAACAAGACAAGAAGAAATGGAACTGAAAATTAATGATGAAGATGATTACATTTATGAAATGCCCTTATGGCTGAGGTTTGGATATGGACACGACGCAAAGGACATCTTACTGCACTTGCTAGCAAAGGAAGCATATTGTTTCTGTCATTACATAAATATTTGGAGTGAGTGTTCTGGACCTCCTCTGCTTTAAAGTAAATAAGACGCGGGCTACATGCACAGCGTGCGTATGTACAGTGAAGCCATGTGAAGGCACAACTGAAATTTCAAAAGAGAATGAGTACCAAGTTGTAGCAGTTCACATCCTGCACAACATCCTGTAGAGAGCTTTGTGGAATCCTTTCAGGAGAGTGCGAGACAGATTTTAGCAAAGCAGTGATGCAGAAAGCAACCTTTGGCTCATGAGGCAAATAACTTCCACATGAATATGTTTTCTGTGGAGTGTTTTTTTTTTTTTTTTAAGTCAAGCCCAACTCCATTGCTTTCTAATGAGATTACTGTTGGTCCTGTGAGCATGGTAAAATTAATGAGTTAATTTCTATTTGTATATGGAGATCACCAGAACTTTTGTCCTTTCACATAAAGTGGGAGGGGCTAATATTTGTGGAAAGTTTCACGCTGCTGCTTGTTCTTCTGTCACAGCTATGAACGTCAGGATGAACAATCTCAGTTCCCCCTACCTTGGCTTTAGTTCTGCGTGAGTGACCTATAGCACGCTAGGAGTCTCCGAAACATATTAACCAAATGTGCTCACATTCAGATAATTCTGAGATCCGTATGATAAGCAAACTCTGCTGGTTTTTAAGCAGTTTAAAAACTAAACAAATATAAACGATAAAATCAATACAAAAAAAAGAAATAAATCTTACTTCTACATCTTTTTATCATTTGATGTTTTCTGCACATTTGTTATATTACTCATGTTTGGTAACACATACAGTATTTAACATGTAGTAATAATTAACAGTTATTCCTCGAACTCGAGTCGTACAACCCCGATTCCAAAAAAGTTGGGACAAAGTACAAATTGTAAATAAAAACAGAATGCAATAATTTACAAATCTCAAAAACTGATATTGTATTCACAATAGAACATAGACAACATATCAAATGTTGAAAGTGAGACATTTTGAAATTTCATGCCAAATATTGGCTCATTTGAAATTTCATGACAGCAACACATCTCAAAAAAGTTGGGACAGGGGCAATAAGAGGCTGGAAAAGTTAAAGGTATAAAAAACGAACAGCTGGAGGACCAAATTGCAACTCATTAGGTCAATTGGCAATAGGTCATTAACATGACTGGGTACAAAAAGAGCATCTTGGAGTGGCAGCGGCTCTCAGAAGTAAAGATGGGAAGAGGATCACCAATACCCTAATTCTGCGCCAACAAATAGTGGAGCAATATCAGAAAGGAGTTCGACAGTGTAAAATTGCAAAGAGTTTGAACATATCATCATCGACAGTGCATAATATCATCAAAAGATTCAGAGAATCTGGAAGAATCTCTGTGCGTAAAGGCCTCTGCATGCTCTTGCGACAAGGCTTTCGCAGATAGCTTTTCGCAGACAGTTGTAATTTATTGTTGAGCGGGGAGTAATAGGCGTGCGCGATGTTATTCACCGGCACAACGCAAGGGGGCGCGAAGTCGCTAGGAGTAGTTGGTGGGTGTGGTTAGTGGAGTGTTTATCCTCCGGTTACTTATAATGACTAGAACTTTTTTTTTTTTTTATAATGACTAGAACTGGAGTCGTATAGATGTACGTACTTCCTCGATCAACCGCTCTTCGTGCTGCTCCATCTTCGCTCGTGTTTTTAAAAATGCCGGTCGTGAAAACAAAACAAACCGTGAAAGTAGGGAAGCGGAAGTGCATGTACAGCGGATGTAGAGTGGACCAATCAGAGCCCTCTTGTCTGCGACGCTGTCTGCGAGGCTTCTGCGGTGGTCACAATTTTTGGGAGGTGCGCGCAGAGCGTCTGCGAAGGTGGGGGGGCTACGCAGACGCCATCTGCGACACCGTCTGCGAGGACTGGGTTGTCAGCATAAATTGGCCTTGAGGGTCAAGGCTGGAAAACCATACTGGGTGCCCGTGATCTTCGGGCCCTTAGACGGCACTGCATCACATACAGGCATGCTTCTGTATTGGAAATCACAAAATGGGCTCAGGAATATTTCCAGAGAACATTATCTGTGAACACAATTCGCCATGCCATCCGCCGTTGCCAGCTAAAACTCTATAGTTCAAAGAAGAAGCCATATCTAAACATGATCCAGAAGCGCAGACGTCTTCTCTGGGCCAAGGCTCATTTAAAATGGACTGTGGCAAAGTGGAAAACTGTTCTGTGGTCAGACGAATCAAAATTTGAAGTTCTTTATGGAAATCAGGGACGCCGTGTCATTCGGACTAAAGAGGAGAAGGACGACTCAAGTTGTTATCAGCGCTCAGTTCAGAAGCCTGCATCTCTGATGTTATGGGGTTGCATTAGTGCGTGTGGCATGGGCAGCTTACACATCTGGAAAGACACCATCAGTGCTGAAAGGTATATCCAGGTTCTAGAGCAACATATGCTCCCATCCAGACAACGTCTCTTTCAGGGAAGACCTTGCATTTTCCAACATGACAATGCCAAACCACATACTGCATCAATTACAGCATCATGGCTGCGTAGAAGAAGGGTCCAGGTACTGAACTGGCCAGCCTGCAGTCCAGATCTTTCACCCATAGAAAACATTTGGCGCATCATAAAACGGAAGATACGACAAAAAAGACCTAAGACAGTTGAGCAACTAGAATCCTACATTAGACAAGAATGGGTTAACATTCCTATCCCTAAACTTGAGCAACTTGTCTCCTCAGTCCCCAGACGTTTACAGACTGTTGTAAAGAGAAAAGGGGATGTCTCACCGTGGTAAACATGGCCTTGTCCCAACTTTTTTCAGATGTGTTGTCATGAAATGTAAAATCACCTAATTTTTCTCATTAAATGATACATTTTCTCAGTTTAAACATTTGATATGTCATCTATGTTCTATTCTGAATAAAATATGGAATTTTGAAACTTCCACATCATTGCATTCCATTTTTATTTACAATTTGTACTTTGTCCCAACTTTTTTGGAATCGGGGTTGTACATGAGCTGATAGCCGACGAGGCACGGCGAACCAAGTCGGCTATAAACCATGTACAATGAGATTGAGTGGAATAACTGTTTTACTCTATCCACATTCATTGGATTTTGAGAAACAGAGCATTTTTACTTTTAGCAAATTTGATAAAAACTTCATACAAAACGTCTGACAAAATCATTTCCGCTTAGAGCGTAAACAAACCGACAGTAGCAATTTGACAGTAGCAATTTGCGAAAAATGCGACAATAATAATTCTTGAAAAAAAAAGATACATTTTTACCATCAAATACTTTTATTCCATATTTTGTTGTTTTTTTTTGTATTTTTTGGGGTTTTGTTTTCGAGTAGAGTTTTTATTTCATCCTAGGTTGGTTCAGCAACACACACTGCCATTTTGTTTTTCTCTACTCACGGTATACGAGCTGATATCGTAGTAGTAGAGTAGCCAATCAGAGTGCGTGATTGCTCATATTCAGTGAATATGGATATTATAATAATAATAATTTATTTGAACTATTTAAAGTATTACTTTTAATTATCAATCATAATAAATATTATAAATTATTTAAAATAAAAGACTAGTGGGCAGGAGCTTGCATTCACTCAGATGAAGCTGATTAATTAAATCACCAGTCGCTTTTAAGTTATTAGACTTAGACTTTCTTTATTGTCATTCAGTTTTGCATCAAACAATACACATCAGAACGAGATTTCGTTGCTTTGGCTCAGTGTAGTGCAGAACGAAACAGCAGCAAGTATATTACCTAAAAAAAACAAAAAAAAACCATACACATTTTATATATATATATATATATATATATATATATATATATATATATATGCGCGCAGCATGGTGGTGTAGTGGTTAGCGCTGTCGCCTCACAGCAAGAAGGTCCGGGTTCGAGCCCCGTGGCCGGCGAGGGCCTTTCTGTGTGGAGTTTGCATGTTCTCCCCATTTCTGCGTGGGTTTCCTCCGGGTGCTCCGGTTTCCCCCACAGTCCAAAGGCATGCAGGTTAGGCTAATTGGTGGCTCTAAATTGACCGTAGGTGTGAATGTGAGTGTCAATGGTTGATTGTCTCTATGTGTCAGCCCTGCGATGACCTGTCGACTTGTCTAGGGTGTACCCCGCCTCTCGCCCGTAGTCAGCTGGGATAGGCTCCAGCTTGCCTGCGACCCTGTAGAACAGGATAAAGCGGCTACAGATAATGGATGGTGATATATACTGTGTGTGTGTGTGTGTGTGTGTGTGTGTGTGTGTGTGTATATATATATATATATATATATATATATATATATATATATATATATATATATATATATGTGTGTACACACACAATAAAGTATATTGCCTAAGTGGTGGTGGGTGGATTAATTTGGTTCAACCTGGCTGTTCTACTCCGGAGGCTGCATAGCCTCTTTCCAGAAACCAGCAGCGAGAACAGTCCATATTGGAGGTGGGAGGTGTCTCTGCTGATGTTGCGAGCCTTGGTCAGGCAGCGTTTTTCTGCAATATCCTGTATCGGAGGAAGTGAAGCCCTGATGATTTTCTCAGCTGTCTTCACCACCCTCTGCAGGGACTTCCAGTCAGAGGCCCTGCAGGCTCCTGACCAGACAGAGATGCAGCAAGTCAGTATGCTCTCTATAGTGCCTCTGTAGAAAGTGGTGAGAATTGGAGGGGGGAAATGTGCCTTCTACATTCGGCACAAAAAGTGCATGCGCTTCTGAACCCTCTTTACAAGGGCCCCCGGTGTGATGGGACCAGGTCAGAGTGTTCGTTATGTTTGTACATTATTCCTTGTTCTGAAATCCATGCTCTTTTCTAAAGGCCATTATCTTTTTTAAACTATCCATTCATCCGTTATTTGTAACCGTTTATCCTGTGCAGGGTCATGGGCAAGCTGGAGCCTATCTCAGCTGACTATGGGCAAGAGGCGGGGTACACCCTGGACAAGTTGCCAGATCATCACAGGGCGGACACATAGAGACAACCAACCATTCACACTCGCATTCACACCTACGGTCAGTTTAGAGCCACTAGGTAACCTAACCTGCATGTCTTTGGACCGTGCGGGAAACCGGAACACCCAGAGGAAACTCACGCAGACACGGGGAGAACATGCAAACTCCACACAGAAAGGCCCCCGTCAGCCGCTGGGCTCGAACCCAGAACCTTCTTGCTGTGAGGCGACAGTGCTAACCACTACACCACCGTGCCACCCTTCTTTTCTTTTTTTTTTTTTTAAACCAATGTTATGATTTTTTTCCTTTTGTTTTTTGTCAAAATTTTTGAGAATTACTCTGTGTTTGTCTATTTACCAATATACTGTTAGGGCTTATTAAATATTCCTGTGCTGCTTTACACTTAATATTGTGATGTGCATTATGTACTGTGAAACCATCTGCATCATCATATGATGTTTTTACTGTATCACACCCTGAACTTGGCTTGTGCATCTGCAGCAAAGCTCAGATCATCTCATTAAAACAAATGTTTCCTCCTGTCTTGCAAAGCTGTGTGTGTGTGTGTGTGTGTGTGTGTGTGTGTGTGTGTGTGTGTGTGTGTGTGTGTGAGAGATGGTGGATTAATGTTTTATATTCAGAGAGTCACTGCTACGTCCATTGCTTCCTGTTTTGACAGCAGACCCAAAAGCCCTGTTTACACCAGCTGCAGTGAATAAGCAGACACTCAGTCTCAAATCCAACATGATGCATTAAAGATGCATTACTTTAATATGCGATTAAAAATCAAACTTCCAGTGCAACAGCCTCCATTCTCCATCTTAGAAACACAAGCTACAAAAGACTGTTTTGGTAAAAGACTGGTCTCCCAGTTTTATAACATGTTGGTTGAAAATCATAAGGAAAACGCTGATAGTAAGAGACAGGAGTGGATACGAGACTTACAAGAAGATATTTCACTCATTGAATGGAGCAAAATATGCTTAAAAACACACACTCAAACCATCAACACTCGTTTGAGAACAGTGGCGGCTGCTGGTTTTTAAAACAGGGGAAGCCCATTTTACGCATTCATCGTAAAACCTGTAGGCCGGATATCAAAGCATAGAAAGGTGTGCACCATTAGCATAGTGAACTAGACAACCCTACCTAGTGGCAGAAAGTATTTTTGCTTGTACATTTCATGTTATAGTCTGGCTTGCCAGGCTAGTGCCTCATATCCTTAATCAAAAATATCAAACATTCAAAAACCACTGGCTATTCAACGAAGAGCCTTGAACATCATACCCTGATATGCAACACAGAGTCTTTAACACAACACCCAGCTGTGCAACACATCCTTGAACATCTTCTGCAACACAGTCTGGAAATTCATAACCAGGTAGGCTATGCAACACACAGAACCTTGAATATTATACCCAGGTATAACCTATAACACAGAGCCCACCACTCTCTTAACATTACTGAACAATATACACACTTCAGATTCATGAACATGAACACTATTTATACACAAATTCTGCCCTCCGCTCCTTTTCCAGAAAATGGTCTGTGACCCTGTCATACCAGCTGGTTGTGCTTTCCAGAGACTTCACCAATTTCTGTTAGCAGCTAGCACTGCAGATCCCAATAAGGCTCAAGCTAGCCTACAACCAGATTGAACTACAAATGAAATAAACGAGTGAATTCACGAATGATCAAACTGATAGAATGGATGAAAGTTAACGGAGCACAACGAGTAATATTTACATTTATTTACAGAGTAATGTACAGAGACATCAATGAGAAGAAACGTTTATATGAAAAGAAATTCGGACAGCACTTTGGCACACGACTACACTTTCTCGACATCCGCTAGGGACTGACTGATCATGCTTCCGTGTTCCTCGCCGAAGTACCGCCCTCCTCATGTCTTTCAAACACTACCTCCAATAATCCTTTATCGGCCCAGCTTCTTGGCCCGCCCACTGTCTCGTTTAGTCCCAGAGAAGCCCGGCTTCCCTGGAAGTGACGATTTTGTTGATTTTAACCAATAACAACTAGCCGAAATTGGCTGTTCAGAGCCGTCTCGTAGACTGCAACGGATACCCGGCTGCCAGTCAGTGTTGCCAGATACTGCTGACGTTTTCCATCCCAAAATATGTTCAAAACCCGCCAAAATGCACTTAAAACTGCCCAATCTGGCAACACTGCTGCCAGTCCATAGAGCCCATTGAAATAAGAAAGGTTACAGCCTGGCAGCAAAGGTGATTCTCGGAGCGAACTGCAAGTTTGTCAGACATCACTCAAATAAGTTACAGGATAGTTATGAACATAAATACAATCTTGGGCATATATTATGTTATGCAAGTTATTGTTTTAATGAGAATTCAACGTTGTAGACGCCGCAGTTTGGGGAGAGAATTTTAGGGGAAGCTTGGCTTCCCTTGTTGTCTCTGAGAAATCGCCCCTGTTTGAGAATGATACAATTCAATTGGATAATGCGAACATACATCTCCCCTGTACACTTAAATAAATTTGATCCTAATATACAGTACCTGATCTATGTTATAAGTGTAACAATCACCAGGGTACACTTTATCACTGTTTATGGAAATGTGAAGAGGTACAAAAATTTTGGAGCTCAGTGTTAAGGTACATCTCTCAGATCACAACTTCCCCTGTACCTTTATGCCCCAAGTTATGTATTTTAGGCATGTATCCAGATAACTGTACTTTATCATGTAAGGAAAGAAAAATTGTTGACCTTTGTTTACTACAGGCCAAACGTTGTATTGCATTGTGTTGGAAGAATGTTGGTTGCCCCTCTTTTAACCACTGGTTAAATAACTTGATATCGAGTTTGGCTCTCGAGAAACTGACCTATATTGTTAAAAAGAGGGCGTCT
>NC_083583.1:26984098-27016598 GCF_027579695.1 Neoarius graeffei
TGTTGATCAGTCCTGCACATTGACTTGGAGGAATTTTAGCCCATTCCTCTGTACAGAACAGCTTCAACTCCAGGATGTTGTTGGGTTTCCTCACATGAACTGCTCGTACAACATTCCGATTGGATTAAGGTCAGGACTTTGACTTGGCCATTCCAAAACATTAACTTTATTCTTCTTTCACCATTCTTTGGTAGAACAACTTGTGTGCTTAGGGTCGTTGTCTTGCTGCATGACCAACCTTCTCTTGAGATTCAGTTCACAGACAGGTGTCCAGGTTTTTCTTTAGAATTCACTAGAATTATTCAGAATTCATTGCTCCATCAATGACGGCAAGCCATCTTGGCCCAGATGCAGAAAAATAGGCCCAAACCATGATACTACAACCTCCATGTTTCACAGATGGGATCAAGTTCTTGTGCTGGAATGCAGTGTTTTCCTTTCTCCAAACACAGTGAAATCAGCAAGTTCTATTTTGGTCTCATCCGTCCACAAAACATTTTTCCCAGTAGCATTCTGGCTTGTCTGTGTGATCTTTAGCAAACTGCAGACGAGCAGCAATGCTCTTTTTGGAGCGTTATGGCTTTCTCCTTGCAGCCCTGCCATGCACACCATTGTTGTTCAGTGTTTTCCTGATGGTGGACTCATGAACATTAACATTAGCCAATGTGATAGAGACCTTTAGGCCCTGTCCACACGGCAACGGATTCAGGTGAATCTGATACAATTGTTTATCGTTTCAGCCTGGCGTCCACACAGCACCGGTGTTTTGGGTGCCCCAAAACGAAATCTTTTGAGAACGGGTTCCAGAGTGGAAAGATCTGGCAACGGTGCCGTTGCGAAGTCGTCTGAATGAGTAGAACGGATTTGTTTACGATGACGTCACAACCACATGTGCTTCACGCTGGGTAGAAGTGTAACGAACTCGATGGAAGTTGTCAACAAATCCTATAACTTGGTTCATGAAACGCGCTTACAAAATATTTTCACTGTGAATATTTATTGTGTAATGGTGCAAAGTGAGAGAGAGAGAGAGAGAGAAAATAGCTCTTAGGGCAGAGTCAATCCTGCCAGCAAAAATAGGGAAAAAAAGGAGCGATCTCGCCTCTTCAGATGTTGGTTTAAGTTCTACAATACATTCCTCAAAAAGGGCGTAGAAGAACAAATTAATCCATCAACGTGTAGCATTCAATTTATTCCGGACCATTAAAGACGCCGCCTTCCGCGTAGAATCATACGTCATCCTCGCCGCCATATTGGATGGGGCAAAGCGGAGAATAAAGATGCCTCATTCATGTGCTGCGTTTAACTGTACCAACAGGTTTGCCGTCCAAACATGATCACATGGGATTACCTTTCACAGGTGAGACTGGAAAAATACTTTTCATTGTATTTGGTCATTATAATGCAATTTTACGAACAGATTTTTCTGACTTTGTGGCTAATATGAAGTCTAATAATAGTTTATGCGCATGCGTCCTTACTTCTTCTATTGTTCTGGTGTCTCCGAAGGGACCGTCTTACAGCGCCCCTAGAGGTGTGGCATGTGTATTGCATCGTTTTCAGCAAGCGTTGCGTTGCCATATGGACCTGATATTTTACTGATCGTTGCCCATGTGGATGCGATATTTTTTTAAATAACATCTTGTTGCCGTTGTCGTGTGGATGTAGCCTTAGTTGCTGAGAATTTACCCTGGGCTACTGTGAGACCACTGGGACTATTACATACCTTGTTAACGGAGTGATCTTTGTTGGTTGATCACTCCTGTGGAGGATAACAATGATCTTGAATTTCCTCTATCTGTCTGTCTGTACCATGAGTTGGCCTAGTGGTTAGCGTGTCCGCCTCTTGACTGGGAGATTGTGAGTCCTATTTATGGTCAGGTCATGCCAAATACCATCATAAAAATGGTACCATCTGGTAAAGTATGCCACAATATGGATGTGATTAGGGAGTCAAACTGCTGTGGTTACCAGAGGACTAGCTCCCCACTGTAACCCTAGCTATGTAACAGGTGAGAGGCTGCGGGCTACTGAAATGGAGATCGGCACCACCCAATGCACTTTAAGGGCCTGGTTAGTACTGGGACGGGAGACTGTCTGGGAAGACCAGGTCCTGACACAGGAGGGATTTTGTCTGTCTGTGGATTGTTGGAGTCCAAACTCTTTAGAGATGGTTTTGTAACCTTTTCCAGCCTGATGAGCATCAACTCCTCTTTTTCTGAGGTCCTCGGGAATCTCTTTAGTTCGTGCCACGATACACTTCCACAAACGTGTTGTGAAGATCAGACTTTGATAGATCCCTGTTGTGTCAATAAAATAAGGCACCCACTCACACCTGATTGTCTTCCCATTGATTGAAAACATCTGACTCTATTTTAACCTTCAATGTAACTGCTAAAACCTAGAGGTTCATTTACATTTTGCCACTCACTGATATGTAATATTGGATCATTTTTCCTCAATAAATAAATGACCTAGTATTTTTGTGTCATTTATTTATTTGGGATCTCTTTATCTACTTTTAGGACTTGTGAATATTCGAAAAGGTTCAGAAATTCCAAGTACCACTGTAGAAACAGATTAGGAAAAGTCTACTCACTAATATTAGTTTTATAAATTAAGTCGCAGGTTTATTTGCGATTCATAAAATGATGCTGTCGGTGTTGCTTTTATAGACAATTAATTTAGACATTAACTGTACTCTGACTTAGACATTTGGACCACACAAAGGCACTAAAGGGTTCATGTTAAACTATTATTTAGAAATGGCTTGGTTTGTGTTTGTGCATATTTGGGAAATTGATAGTCATGTCAGAGCTCTATATCGGTGTCTACTTACTCTATTCTCATTCTCATTATCTGTAGCCACTTTATCCTTCTACAGGGTCGCAGGCAAGCTGGAGCCTATCCCAGCTGACTACGGGCGAAAGGCGGGGTACACCCTGGACGAGTCGCCAGGTCATCACAGGGCTGACACATAGACACAGACAACCATTCACACTCACATTCACACCTACGGTCAATTTAGAGTCACCAGTTAACCTAACCTGCATGTCTTTGGACTGTGGGGGAAACCGGAGCACCCGGAGGAAACCCACGCGGACACGGGGAGAACATGCAAACTCCACACAGAAAGGCCCTCGCCGGCCCCGGGGCTCGAACCCAGGACCTTCTTGCTGTGAGGCGACAGCGCTAACCACTACTACTTACTCTATTGGTTACATAAAATAATTTTGGCTGATATCACTTCCTGCGATTGCTAGCCAAAGTTTTCATGCCGGTCACACTTCAATGGGCAGAGAGTAAAGTTAAACAAAATTAACACGAACGATTCTCTTATTTATAGCAAAAAGTATAAAGCAAATTCTCTTGTTTACACACATGGGCAAGGTAAATAATCTTCTTTCCTCCTAAACATTTGATATCTCCTTTAATGCAGTAAGATTAACCGCACCTTGTTGTGCGAGTAGTCTAATGTGGCAGAAATCTCATTTACAGAAAACTGTTCATATTTGCTCGCGTTTCAAATGCAGAAACAGTAGGATGGCTGTGGAAGGAAAAGCTACATGAGTTGGTTCTTTGAACAGCACAAATAAAGCAGGCGCAGTGAAGCATGCTGGCTGAGAGACTGGCTTTATGTACGTTGACAAAAAGGCAGTGGAGCTGAATAAACCATGACTCATCTTCATCACTGCACTGTGTCTGGCACTCAAATAGATTGCAAAAGTTAATGGCACTGAAGCTTATTATAAATTGCTGTATCACTTTAGTGAGTAAAAAGCTCATTGTAAGTCTTATTCAATCTGAATATGGAACAGCAAGCATCTACTTGGAGCACAAAACCACCTTGTACATAAAGAGAAAGAGATTTTAAGCCCGAAAGCAGTTAGAAGCTGGATAAGTGGTATGATTAGATACCACACTGAGAAAATCTGAATTATAGTGCTTTGCATAAGTATTCACACCCTTGAACTTTTCCATATTTTGCAGCGCTACAATCTGGAACTGAAATGGACTTAATTGGGAATACTTTTCACGGAGATGCATAAAATAGCACTTAGTACTGAGGTGGGGGGTGGATTAAAACAAAACATATCCTTACATTATCCTTATTTTACAAATACGAATTTCTAAGTTTCATAAGCAAGTCCAAAATTATTTCCACTGCAAGCAGTTACCCATCAGATAAATGGAGTCCAACTGAGTGCAATTAAAGTATCATATAATCTCAATATAAAACACCCATTCCTGGAAGGACTTAGAGTTTCTTAGAAAACATACCAAAACAAACAGCATCATGAAAACCAATACGCTATTTAAAAACAAAAAGTCCAGGGCAAGTCCAGGTCTATCAATCAGTTTTAAGAAATAAAAATATTGCAAACATCACAAATCAGTGACCATGTAAGGAGGGCATTAGTCAGACGAGCAACCAGGAAGGTCAAGTGTAACACTTTAGTTTTGTCCATGTTCAGAGACAGGTTGTTGACTCTGCACGGCTATCGGACTGGTGCAGTCTCAACAACCTGTCTCTGAACGTGGACAAAACAAAAGAGATGGTTGTTGACTTTAGAAGAACACGGAATGACCACTCTCCACTGTACATCGACGGCTCACTTGTGGAGAATGTCAAGAGCACCAAATTCCTCGGTGTTCATCTGGTGGAGGACCTCACCTGGTCCCTCAACACCAACTCCACAGTCGAGAAAGCCCAGCAGCGCCTCTACTTCCTACGGAGGCTCAGGAAAACCCATCTCCAATCACCCATCCTCACAATATTCTACAGAGGGACTATTGAGAGCATTCTGAGCAGCTACATCACAGTCTGGTTTGGGAATTGCACTGTCTCGGATCGCAAGACCCTACAGCGGATAGTGAGGACAGCTGAGAAGATCATTGGAGTTTCTCTTCCCTCCATCATGGACATTTACACCACACGTTACATCTGAAAAGCCACTAGCATCGTGGCCAACCCCACACACCTCTCACACAATCTCTTCACCCTCCTGCCGTCTGGAAAAAGGTACCGAAGCATTCGGGCCTTCACAGCCAGGCTCTGTAACAGTTTCTTCCCACATGCTATCAGACTCCTCAACTCTGAGGGACTGGACTGATAACACATGGACTGTTGAACACACCACTCACACTGCAGTATTTGCACAGTGAACAATATTGCACTATTGCTTACAGTGGTTACAACGTCTCTCTTTCTCTCTCTCACACACACGGTTCACATTTATTTATTCCATTTTTATACACTACTTCAATTCCTCATGCCATCAGACTCCTCGACGTGGACTGATTCTCACAGACTGTTGAACTCACACTGCAATCTTTGCACAGTGGACAATAATGCACTATTGCCTTATAATGCTTACAGTGTCTTTTGCACACGCAAAGTTTACATTTATTTATTTCCTTTCATATACTACCTCAATATGCACACTCAACTCTGCACCTTATGTTGCTTGTGTCTGCACTTTGTGTCGTTTATTGTCCATTGTTACCCCTTTTCC
This sequence comes from Neoarius graeffei, assembly GCF_027579695.1. Classification (NCBI taxonomy): domain Eukaryota; kingdom Metazoa; phylum Chordata; class Actinopteri; order Siluriformes; family Ariidae; genus Neoarius; species Neoarius graeffei. The sequence goes on from NC_083583.1 coordinate 26,989,615, forward strand.
ACCAAATCAGTTCCAGGGCTGGTTCGGGGCCAGTGTTGGTGCTGGTTCACAGCTCGTTCAACTTGCAAGCCAGCTGAGAACCAGTTTGCTTTTCCATAGCTCGCGGTGCTAAGCGGAGCCACGTCATTATGTTGCTGTATTCGTCATTACGTCGCTGTATACGTCAGTTACGGTGCTACGTTTACATAAACCTTGGCGCAAATATCAAAGCAAAAACAACACGGAAGAAGCAGCAGCAGCAACAACAACAATAATAATAATAATGGATGACTTCGCGTTTGTACAGCTGCTGCTTCTCGTCGCTTAAAAATGGCGATCTTTCGCGGTCTTGTTATTGTTGTTGGTCTTAACAACTCCGCCTCCCCCCGCTGACGTAAGCGGTTCTTTCCTCTGGCCCAGCAGAGAGTTGGTGCTAGCCTGGAACCGGTTTTTCTGGCCCCAGAGCCAGTTCTTTGTCAGTGGAAACAGAAAACCCGGTTCCAAACTAAGCACTGGCCCCGAACCAGCCCTGGAACTGCTTTGGTGGAAAAGGGGCATGTGTCATTTACTCTCTGCAATATTGTACTTGTTGCACTCTTGCACTTTATGTTGTTATATGTAGACTTGTAGTCCTGTGATGTTCAATGTAGCACCATGGTCCTGGAGAAACGTAGTTTCGTTTTAACTGTGTACTGTACCAACTGTATACCGTATGGCTGAAATGACAAATAAAAAGACCTTGACCTTAACATGATGCTGCTACCACCACCATGCTTTGTTGCAGGAATGACATTATCAGGATGATCAGCAGCATTGGAAAAATTCAAGGATGGTGAATACTTATGCAAGCCACTGTACTTATATCAATAAGAAAATGTTATGCTAGATTTTGTAGACTTTCATGTGACTTAAAAATATGATCCCGAGCTACATAATTGAGCTGTTGCACTGGACAGAGCGACACTGCATTTCAAGATCTCATACTCAAAAATGTAATGTTGTAAGTCTCATCTCATCTGATTATCTGTACCTGTTTTATCCTGTTCTACAGGGTCGCAGGCAAGCTGGAGCCTATCCCAGCTGACTACGGGCGAAAGTCGGGGTACACCCTGGACAAGTCGCCAGGTCATCACAGGGTTGACACATAGACACAGACAACCATTCACACTCACATTCACACCTATGGTCAATTTAGTCACCAGTTAACCTAACCTGCATGTCTTTGGACTGTGGGGGAAACCGGAGCACCCGGAGGAAACCCACGCGGACACGGGGAGAACATGCAAACTCTGCACAGAAAGGCCTTTGCCGGCCACGGGGCTCGAACCCGGACCTTCTTGCTGTGAGGCGACAGCGCTAACCACCGTGCCGCCCTAATGTTGTAAGTAAATATCATAATTAAGTTTGTCACAGTGAAGTCAAATGGGATTTGCCCCATCAGCCTCAAAGGCATTAGTGAGGTCAGACACTGATGTTGGGCGAGGAGGCCTGGCATACAATCTGTGTTCCAATTCATCCCAAAGGTGTTCAGTGGGTACGATATCAGGGCTCTGTGCAGGCTACTCAAGTTCTTCCACTTTAACCTTGGCACACTGTGTCTTTATCGAGCTCTCTTTGTGCACAGGGGCATTATTATGTTGGAACAGGTTTTGGCCCCTTAGTTCCAGTGAAGGGAAATGTTAATGCTACAGCGTACAAAAACCATTCTCGACAACTATGTGCTTCAACTTTGTGGAAACTTTTGGGGAAAGAACCACATATTGGTGTGCTGTTCAGGTGTCCACATACACTTAGCCAAATAGTGTATGATCTGCTTTGATTTACACACTGTATTCTTTGACAACATTTTGTAATGTCACTAAAACATCAATTCATGGCCTCTACATGTGTACTCTAGTTTTGTTTTTGTCCCATTAGTGTTGCTATACTTTAGCACTGTATTGTTACCTGAGCTGAAGTCTTTGCCACAGTCCTGACCTGAAAATCTTTTATTCTATGTTTGCATTATTAACGCAAGGAATGAAACTTGTAGGAAAATAAACAACACTGGGGCGGTGTGATGTGGCCTGACACAAAGCAGAGTTACTGTTACTGCCCTAAAGTTTATTTTCCAATAACGGGATGTTTCAACATGACCTCAGTGACTTGGCATGGTTGTTGGTGCCAGACGAGCTGATTTGAGTGTTTTAGAAACTGTTGATCTCCTAGAAATTTCATGCACACAGTATCTAGAGTTTATACAGAATGGTGTGAAAAACAAAACAAAAATTCAGTGAACAGCAGCCCTATATGCAGAAACACCTTACTGATGAGAGATCAGAGAAGAATGGCCAGACTGGATTCCGAAAATACCAAAACATTTCCTTACTGAAAACTTCACCACTTAAGCAACTACAAACGTTTTTAATCTCTGTACGTGAGCATCTGCCATATAAGTCCATGTATAAGCTGTTACTATAGAAATGGTAATGTATTGGAACAAGTGGATTAATACAACCCTTACAGCCAGAACTAATGTCAGAGCTGCTGTTATAGAAAATTAACAAACATTTTTTGATCACAAAATCAGAACTCAGTAGTGCTGTAATAACAACCCCAATTCCAAAAAAGTTGGGACACTCTGAAAAATGTAGATAAAAACAGAATGCTATGATTTACAACATATAAAATGTTCATATCAACATACCAAAAAGAAATCTTATTGTTTTTTGAAACGTGCTCATTTTGAATTTAGTGCCAGCAACATTTATCCATTATCCGTAACCACTTATCCTGTGCAGGGTCGCAGGCAAGCTGGAGCCTATCCCAGCTGACTATGGGCGAAAGGCGGGGTACACCCTGGACAAGTTGCCAGGTCATCGCAGGGCTGATACATAGAGACAAACAACTATTCACACTCACATTCACACCTACGGTCAATTTAGAGTCACCAGTTAACCTAACCTGCATGTCTTTGGACTGTGCGGGAAACTGGAGCACCCGGAGGAAACCCACACAGACACGGGGAGAACATGCAAACTCCGCACAGAAAGGCCCCCGCTGGCCACAGGGCTCGAACCCGGACTTTCTTGCTGTGAGGCGACAGCGTTAACCACTACACCACCGTGCCGCCTAAAATATCATTAAATGTCATTAAAAGATTCAGAAAACCATTGTCTGTGAACACAGTTCATCATTGCATCCACAAATGCAAGTTAAAACCATATATAAACAATATCCAGAAACATCACTGCCTTCTCTGGGCCCGAGCTCTTTTACGATGGACTGAGGCGAAGTGGAAAACGAATCGAAATTAGAAATTCTTTGAGAAATCATGAACACATGGCAGGGGTAGCTTGCACATCTGGGAAGGCACCATTAATGCTGAATGTTATATACCGGTTTTGGAGCAATGTACTACCATCCAGACAACATCTTTTTCAGGGAAGGCCTTGCTTATTTCAGCAAAACAATGCCAAACTGCATTCTGAGTCCAGGTGCTAAACTGGCCTGTCTGCAGTCCAGACCTGCCTCCCACTGAAAACATTTGGCACGTTATGAAGGACTACAGTGGTGCTTGAAAGTTTGTGAACCCTTTAGAATTTTCCATACTTCTGCATAAACATGACCTAAAACATCATCAGATTTTCACACACGTCTTAAAAGTAGATAAAGAGAACCCAGTTAAACAAATGAGACAAAAATATTATACATGGCCATTTATTTATTGAGGAAAATTATCCAATATTTCATGTGTGAGTGGCAAAAGTATGTGAACTTTTGCTTTCAGTATCTGGTGTGACCACCTTGTGCAGCAATAACTGCAACTAAACGTTTCCGGTAACTGTTGATCAGTCCTGCACACCGGCTTGGAGGAATTTTAGCCCATTCCTCCGTACAGAACAGCTTCAACTCTGGGATGTTGGTGGGTTTCCTCACATGAACTGCTCGCTTCAGGTCCTTCCACAACATTTCCATTGGATTAAGGTCAGGACTTTGACTTGGCCATTCCAAAACATTAACTTTATTCTTCTTTAACCATTCTCTGGTAGAACGACTTGTGTGCTTAGGGCCGTTGTCTTGCTGCATAACCCACCTTCTCTTGAGATTCAGTTCATGGACAGATGTCCTGACATTTTCCTTTAGAATTCGCTGGTATAATTCAGAATTATTATTATTATTATTATTATTATTATTATTATTATTATTATTATTATTATTATGTCATTTTATTTGTAGGGGACCATGTACAGTTTTTAACATAAATGTTTCCATCTGATGCACTGTACCAGAGTTAGCCTTTGGCTAATTTACATCTGCAGTCCCCCTGGCAGGGCACAATTACAAATAAACACAGGACAACATTCAAACATACAAACATAATAGACAATATAGACAATACAAAATACAACAAGACACACATATACAAGACACACTCCATACAACAAGACACACTCCACTATACACACAGTCAACACCATTGTGAGTAAATAAAAATACAGAAAGTATATGATGTGTATGAAAGTGTTTTGTCAGTCATCAATGAGTGCAGTGTTGGGTGGTTTTCAACAGATGTTTTAATTGCAATTTAAAACTGCTAATAGAGCCAGAGCTCTTTATGTCGTCGGGTATGTCATTCCACTGTGTGGTGGCATTCACTGCAAATGCTGACTGACCAAAAGTAGAATAGCGAAAGGGTACTATGCAATTGTGTATGGATGCTATTCTGGTGGATCTTACAGAGTTTACAGGGCGACATTGGACAAATTCAAGTAGACAAGTAGGAGCCAGACCGTTTAAAATTCTATACACTATGCAGAGGTTTGAAAAGAAATGAAAATTCTCAAAGCTCAAGAGATTATGTTTGTCTAAAATTTCACAGTGATGGTGCAGAAATGGCTTTTTATCAAACACCTTTAGTGCTTGTTGATATAATGATTCAATTTGTTTGATTGTGGTTTTTCCAGCCTGCCCCCAACAGGTAATACAGTATGAAATATGCAAGAAAATCAATGCATGCATAAATATCTTTGCTGCTTCCACAGAAAGAGAATGTCTAATCTGTCTAAAATTTGCTAGATTGTATTTAATAGTTTTGGTCATGTTTTTTATGTGTTTCTTAAAGTTTAGATTTACATCTAGTGTCACACCAAGATATTTGAATTGAGTTACTATGTCAATCTGTTCACCCCTAATAAATATACCTGTGTTAGGAGTGAGTGTTGGTCTTAGAGAAAAACATACCTTTTGTCTTGCTGACATTTAGACTAAGACAAGATTGGTCAAGCCAATTAACCACACCCTCCATTGCTTTAGTTAATTTCTCAGCTGCCACCTGAGTATTTTTTGCATGCGTGTATAATACTGTATCATCAGCATACATCTGTACATCCATGCCATGACAATTCTGAGGTAGGTCGTTGAGATATAGACTGAACAGTAGTGGGCCTAACACTGAACCTTGAGGCACGCCCATTTTACACTCTAGGTAACTGGAACACACATTTTTTACTTTAACACACTGCATTCTATTGGATAGATATGAGGGCATCCATGCCAGTGTATTAGTTGAGAAGTTAAATTTTGCAAGTTTAGAAATGAGTACATCATGATTAACTGTATCAAATGCTTTCCGTAGATCTAAAAATACAGCACCAACAATCCCGCCTTTGTCCAGCTTAGATTTTACTTGTTCTATGAGGTGCAAGACTGCAGTTTCAGTGGAAGAATTTTTTCTGAAGCCAAACTGCATACTGTGTAAACTTGGGTTGCTTGAGTTAAGAAATGTTGTCAGCAGTTCAATGACAACCTTCTCAGCCACCTTTGATAATACAGGCAGTATGCTTATAGGTCTATAATTACTGGCTTCATACTGATCACCAGATTTATATACAGGAGTCACAATGGCATGTTTCCAATTTGAAGGAAAAAGACTTTGAATAATTGAAAGATTAATTAAATGAGCAATGGGGGGGTTAGACTATCAACATGCTTTTTAATAAGCAGTGTGTCTAGATGAAAGGCATCTCTGCACTTTGAATTTCTAAGGGAGCAAATTATTTTGTGAACTTTCCCTTCATCAACTATATCAAGATCAAAAACCTGTCCTAACCTGTTAATGTGGACAGTATTCTTCAGATCCATCTTTTTAAAATGTTTACCTAGCTCCTGTACTGATTCAAGAAAAAAAAAGAATTAAACATAGAGGCAGTAGTAGTATCATCCTCAACTAGCTTACCCTGAACTTTTAACTGAAGCCCCCCAGAGAAATATTGTTCCTTCCCTATGAGGTGATTAATATTCTTCCAGATTTCTTTGCCATTTCCTTTTGCCTCATTCATTACTTGAATTCATTGTTCCATCAATGATGGCAAGCCATCCTGGTCCAGATGCAACAAAACAGGCCCAAACTATGATACTACCACCACCATGTTTCACAGATGGGATAAGGTTCTTATGCTGGAATGCAGTCTTTTCCTTTCTCCAAACATAATGCTTCACATTTAAACCAAAAATTTCTATTTTGGTCTCATTCAACCACAAAACATTTTTCCAATAGCCTTCTGGCTTGTCCATGTGATCTTTAGCAAACTGCAGATGAGCAGCAATGTTCTTTTTGGAGAGCAGTGGCTTTCTCCTTGCAACTCTGCCATGCACACTATTGTTGTTCAGTGTTCTCCTGATGGTGGACTCATGAACATTAGCCAATGTGAGAGAGGCCTTCAGTTGCTTAGACGTTACCCTGGGCTCCTTTGTGACCTCGCCGACTATTACACGCCTTGCTCTTGGAGTGATCTTTGTTGGTCGACTACTCCTGGGGAGGGTAACAATGGTCTTGAATTTCCTCCATTTGTACACAATCTGTCTGACTGTGGATTGGTGGAGTCCAAACATTTTAGAGATGGTTTTGTAACCTTTTCCAGCCTGATGAGCATCAACAACACTTTTTCTGAGGTCCTCAGAAATCTCCTTTGTTCATGCCATGATACACGTCCACAAACGTGTTGTGAAGATCAGACTTTGATAGATCTCTGTTCTTTAAATCAAACAGGGTGCCCACTCACACCTGATTGTCATCCCATTGATTGAAAACACCTGACTCTAATTTTACCTTCAAATTAACTGCTAATCCTAGAAGATCGCATAGTTTTGCCACTTACAGATATGTAATATTGGATCATTTTCCTCAATAAATAAATGACCAAGTATAATATTTTTGTCTCATTTGTTTAACTGGGTTCTCTTTATCTACTTTTAGGACTTGTGTGAAAATCTGATGATGTTTTAGGTCATATTTATGCAGAAATATAGAAAATTCTAAAGGGTTCACAAACTTTCAAGCACCACTGTAAATATGACAAAGGAGACCCCACACTGTTAAGCAAATGAAATTGTATATCAGGCAAGAATGGGACAACATTTCTCTTTCAAAACTACAGCAGTGACATTTACAGAGGGTTGTTAAATGTCAACGTGATTCAACACGCCCCAACATACCCGTCATACATACACACACTATATATATATATATATATATATATATATATATATATATATATACATACATACATACACATATATACACACACACACCACATTCTGAGTCCAGGTGCTAAACTGGCCTGGGAGTATGGGATCAATAGAGTATAGGATTTTATGATGGAATTAAATGGAATTTATTTAGAGTCATGTTTATGATTGATCTCACCAGGAAACCACTGCTCTATGAGAGCATTAACGTGGTCAGTGATGAAGGCCATCGCTGAAAAGTCTCTCGTCTCTGACTGACAGATAATCTTGATGCCACCACTCTTCTTTTTCTTCCAGTTCAGGTCCGATGACTCCACACTGCAGGAGAAAATGGCAATGAGTACTATGCACAGTAGACTATCAGACTAATATACATCTCAGATGACCAGAGCTCCCCCCCCCAAAAAAAAAAAAATTGTATCATGACGTCACTGTTGCTGTATGTCAAGCCCAATTAAATGCTCTCACTCTTCTAAAACTTCATGTGGATAATCTTTATTCACCATCATAATGTATGGAATAAAACACTTGGGGTGCATGCTATTATTGGAAAATAATCAATGTCCTTGTGAAGTAGCTGTTACTATAGTAACAGCAACATATTCGCATGAGTACATTAATATAAATCTGTGATATCTGACCAATCAGATTTGAGAATTCAAGAGCATTGTGGTAAAATAAAGAAATATTTCTGTAAAAAGGACAAATCAGCCAGCATTCAACATAGATTTGGACTGGAGCTACAACAGTCAATGTTACCAAAAAGTAATGTCTAACTATTTCACTCCTTTATGTACTTGCTTCAAATGACAAATGTTATGCAACAACAATCTTTGTTTTACTATTACCATCATTTCCATAACTTTCAACCACAATTTTGTTTTCAGACTTTGGGAGGCCAAAAGCTCAGGATTTAGAGGCCTACTGTGTACCCTGCCTCTTTTTTACTGCACAGAATCATAGGAAACTGTGCAAAGAAAAAAACTGACTGCCTGAGATGGTAGTTCTCACGAGTTTACAGTGAAGCTTTGCTCATTTCTCATAAATCACATCAGCAATTCTTCTTGACTTCCATGAGAAATGGATGCAGTGCACTGAAGTAGGGCTTTGCTCTAGGGTAGTGTAATACATCAAATGTGTGGAGTAAATAAAATATTAAAACTTAATAATATTACTCAATAATTTTTACAATACATTTTAGGACATTTAATTGTGCTGAGGTTTCTTAACAAGTTGGAGCAGACATAATACAAGACAATATCAATATTAAACAATATCAAACAATATCACTGAATAAATCTGTTAAAAAACCTATATATGATCACAATTCTTTTTTTTTTCCTGTTAACACAAACAAGGGACAAGAAGAATGATAAAAATGAGTTGCTTCTACAACAACTCAACCAGACTGTACATGAGTGCCACGAGTTGTTCTGAAACATTTCAGGGTTTTTAAGGATCTCAGTAAAGGGGAAAAAAGTCACTGAAAAGTTAGTAATATTATCATAATGTCTGAAAGTTTGCATGTTCTTGAAAGCTGTATGTGAAGTCTGACCTCAGGTATCCCCCATCAAAGGTGACCAACAGCCCTTCTTTCCAGTAGATGGTCTGGCTGCGACGCACTCGGAATGTGCTGCAGCGGTTCTTCTGCTGTCTCCCCGCAAAGCTGTAAATCACCGTGTTCCTGCTCCGTAGGCTCCGTATGCCTTTCTTAGTCTCTAAGGCCTGATGAACAACACAGAGAAAATAAAACCAACAATAACTACCTTTTTGCTAACTGTGGCTGCTGTAACAACACAGTAAAGTAAGGAGTAAGTTCATAAGGAATTCACTATCTAAGATTTAGGCAAGTTTCTAAGTATGAAAATTTCTATGTAAGTAGGAATTTTAAAATGTACAGTACATCTTATATATATATATATATACACACACACACACACATCTCCATCCATCCATCCATTATCTGTAGCCGCTTATCCTGTCCTACAGGGTCGCAGGCAAGCTGGAGCCTATCCCAGCTGACTATGGGCAAGAGGCGGGGTACACCCTGGACAAGTCAGCAGGTCATCGTAGGGCTGACACATAGACACAGACAACCGTTCACACTCACATTCACATCTACAGTCAATTTGGAGCCACCAATTAGCCTAACCTGCATGCCTTTGGGGGAAACTGGAGCACCCAGAGGAAACCCATTCGAACAACATGCAAACTCCACACAGAAAGGCCCTCGCCGGCCGCCGGGCTCAAACCCAGGCCCTTCTTGCTGTGAGGTGACAGTGCTAACCACTACACCACCGTGCCGCCCTATCTATCTATCTATCTATCTATCTATCTATCTATCTATGGGCTTTCAGTAATTTCTTTGAACTGTTCTTTTTCTGTGGCAGAATGATTGTACAGCATGCATCTTTAATTAAAAAAACAAAACAACACCACCAGAATTTGGTGCACAAGTTTTAATTTTCTTGAAGGAATATTCAAGCTGTAATCCATGACTTCCTGATTAACTGGGGTACAAATATGTGGTGACACAGAGGCCAAATTCCTTTAGTCATTTATCAACATGGGAAAAATAAGAGAAAAACAAACCAAATGAGGGAGAAGTGTGTTGACCTTCATAAGTCAGGGAATAGTTATAGAAAATAGCTACTCGCCTGAAAATGTCCATTTCTACTGTTAGGGCAATAATTGAAAAAAAAAAAAGTGGACAGCAAATGGAATTGTTACAGACTTGCCTGGAAGAGGACCCAAGTTTATTTGGTCCCCATGTACAGTGAGGAGGATGATAAGAGTGAGTAAGTAAGTAAATAAATAACCCCAAGGTTCACTGTAGGTGAATTACAAGAAAAAGTACAATCTTAGGGTTTCCAAGTCTCCAAAACCACCATCAGACTCTACCTCCATTCCAACAGATTATTTGGAAGGTATGCCAGAAAAAAAGCCTTTTCCGTCAGTTAACCACAAATGTTAGTGCCTGAGGTTTGGGAAACACTACTACAACTTTGACTGGAACTGTGTTCTATGGTCTAATGTAACAAAAATGGAGCTTTTTTGGCAATAAACACTCAAGGTGGGTTTGGCGTAAAAAGAAGGATGGCTATAATGAAAAGAACCCAATCCCAACTGTAAAATATGCTGGAAGTTCTGTGATGTTTTGGGCTGTTTTTTCTCCAGAGGCCCTGGAAACCTTGTTGGGGTACATGGCATCATGGATTCCATGAAATACCGGGACATTTTAAATCAAAATCTGGCTGCCTCTGCCAGGAAACTAAAACTGGGTCGTCACTGGATCTTCCAGCAGTACAGTAATCCAAAACATACATCCAAATCAACACAAAAATGGTTCGCTGACCACAGAATTAAGCTTCTGCCCTGGCCATCTCAGTCCCCTGACCTGAACCCCATTGAAAACCTGTTGGGCGAGCTGAAGAGCAGAGGGCACAAGAGAGGGCCTCGGACCCTGGATGATCTGGAGAGATTGTGGAAAGAGGAATGGTCTCAGACACCCTGCTCTGTATCTCCAACCTTATAAAATGTTATAGGAGAGACTCAGTGCTGTTTTACTGGCAAACAGAGGTTGTACAAAGTATTAAATGCAAGGGTGCCAATAATAATGGCATGCATTTTTGTTGAAAATTATTTCTTGATGATGGATTTGTTTTAACCTGAATAAATTTATTTCAATTAAAGGTTGGCTTTTTCTCATTTTTTCAGTGTGAGATGACGCGACTTCACCTAAAGGTGGATTTTTTTTTCAAACCCTTTTTACTAATCTTTACAAGGGGGTACAATAATCGTGGAGGGCACTGTACAGTATATGGAATTATGTAGTAAACAAAAAAATGTTAAAAAACAAAATACTGTATGTTTCATTCATTCATTCATTATCTGTAGCCGCTTTATCCTGTTCTACAGGGTCGCAGGCAAGCTGGAGCCTATCCCAGCTGACTACGGGCGAAAGGCGGGGTACACCCTGGACAAGTCGCCAGGTCATCACAGGGCTGACACATAGACACAGACAACCATTCACACTCACACTCACACCTACGGTCAATTTAGAGTCACCAGTCAACCTAACCTGCATGTCTTTGGACTGTGGGGGAAACCGGAGCACCCGGAAGAAACCCATGCGGACACGGGGAGAACATGCAAACTCCGCACAGAAAGGCCCTTGCCGGCCACGGGGCTCGAACCCGGACCTTCTTGCTGTGAGGCGACAGCGCTAACCACTACACCACCGTGCCGCCCACAGTAAACAGTAAATAATAAAAAAAAATACAATGTCTTGCCTCAACTAAGTAAAGAGAAACGACAGTCCAACATTACTTAAAGACATGACGTGTTTTTAATTAATAAAAATAAAGACTACTGAATTAGAAGGTGTGTCCAAACTTTTGACTGGTACTGTACCGTAAATGTAAACCAGGTTTCATTCCTATATACATAAAAATGCAAATGTTTCTGTCTTTCTTGAAGCTCAGGTTCCTGTGAAGAAATGCTGTCACCCTGTAATAATCAAATAGAAGGCTCGGTCTACCTGCAGGTCCATTTGATTGAGGCTGATCAGCATGCGGGCGATGAAGCGCTCCCAGAATCCTGCTGGAACGAAGCTCATCTTAAAGTGGCGCTGGATAGTGTTGCTGGTATGTTGGCGGAAACCGTGGATATCCATGGCTGGTTTGGGAGGCAACAGGTGTGGCAGGAGATAACTATGGAAATGGAAATACAGATGAAATGCGAGTGGGAGAAATGAGACACGGGCAACCAGGTGGAGCCTGAGACCATGATGATGCTTGAACTGACAAAATTGCTTTACCTTTTTGTGTATTGAAAAATGTATAATTTTTACAGTGTATGTAACTACATTATTTTGCTTGGGACATTAAAACAGTCACCAAATTATTAAACAACTTGCTTTAAATCACATTAAATTTCATTTCTGTTCACTACTTAACAAAGGATGCTTTATAGACTCATGCTTTAATAATACTACACCTGCAAAAGTGTTTTTTTTTTTTAAATATCATGCATTATGTTCATTTTGAATATTATCAATTTCCAAAAGCAACAAAATGAAGCCATAAAAGTGTAAATGAGAAATTGGGAAGCCATGACCTGTACTGTCATTGATGAACTACTGTGAGTTATTTTGGAACACTTTTATTACACCTTGTAACTTTCAGGGTTAAAATGACCTGCACGTGATATTTGTAATGTAAATGTGATTTTTAAATAGGATTCAGTTGGAGTCCAAATGCTATATTTTCACCTGAACAGAATCCACGGTGAACCAGTGGTTTGATTTTTATTTTAACCAATCAATATGATGAAAATTGGTCATCAGTAGAGCTGCACGTCTATGCATGAAGCGCTTGTGACACACCAGAGTGAATAAAAAATGGCCTCGCATCAAATGGCAATTAACTAATTTATTGTGAGTCGAACTTTGTTTGTATTTATCATTTTAAATTTGACGTCACTGAGGAGGGAACAGTCTTCTTTTGATTTAGACACACAGTATATTTACAATATGAAAGAAAAAGCGTTTTTCTGATGAACCCCAAAATTCCCAAGACTCACCTGTGTGTCCAGGCTTAAATTCAGCACTCTTGTAGCTACACACCTTTCCTATTAGTTTCATGGTTATTGAAAAATTTAGAGTAGATAGTTTACAATTATTCCACAAAATCGAGTCGTACATGAGCTGATAGCCATGCATGATGAGACTGAGTGGAATAACTGTTTTATTCTATTCACAGTCACTGGAATTTGAGAAACAGAGCATTTTTATTTTTAGCAAATTCGATAAATAAAAACTTTTTACAAAACGTCCGAAAAAATAATTTCCCCTTGACAAACCGGCGAAATGACAGTGGCAATTTGTGAAAAATGCTATAATAATTCTTGAAAAATAAAGATACATTCTTATCATCATTCCATATTTTGTTGCTTTATTTGTATTTTGGGGAGTTTTGTTTTAGAGTAGAGTTTTTATTTCGTCCTCGGTTGGTTCAGCAACACGCTCCGCCATTTTGTTTTTCTCTACTCACGGTATATGAGCTGATAACCGAGTAGTAGAGTAGCCAATCAGAGCGCACGATTGCTCATATCCAGTGAATGTGGATAGAAGAATAAACGATATGCTCTAATGTGAATAACTGAATAATTACTGTGATTGAAATGGTAATGATTAAGAAAAGCAATTTGTTCACATATTGGCTAATTGTGAAAAAAATATATACTTTTAATATTAGGGAAAGGAACATGACCATGAAAATCATTAACTAGCTATGAATGATTAATTAACTGGACATGGTTCTAGATACCAACCTGTTGCTGGCGACAGGCAGCGCGATCTCAAACTTGGCGAGGAATTGGAAGTACTGCTCCTCAGTGTGCTGGGTAAAGCCGGTGCCAATCAGGAGCATGCGCAGGTCCTCGGTTCGGATCAGGCCGTTACGTGCCACAGAGCGCGAGCTCTTCAAATGCACGATCCGCTCTAAACATTCGGCTAGCCATACGGCATCCAGGAAGTAAAGCTTGCACAGGCCATGACTCGTATCAGGGAAGTGCAACACAGTGCCCGTCTCGATTAAAAAACTGATTGCTGTCAGAGTGCAGAAACAGTGCATAGCATGTCCATAAAATATAAATACGATTGCAAAGAATATTAAAAGAGGCTCTTTAAATCAGTCTAATAAATCAGGTTTAAGTGAATTAAATGCATATATGTGCTTGAAATGAAGGACGTGTTAAATGAAACATTATTACAGCTGAATAATTCTGCAATTATGCACTAAGTATTAATTACCAGTCTGGAGGTCCTCGTAGTCTTTGATATCACTGCCTGGGCTTTGTTCAATGATCTGCTCCAGCTCCAGATCCGTCAGATACTGGACCTCGTCTTCTGCATCTCTCCTCTGACTCTCTGCTAATACGGCCTCCTGAAGGGTCAGGTAGCTCTTGGGGATCTGCAGCACATGTGCACGCGCACACACAGAAACAGGAATATCCATGTTATTTGCCATCATTATAACCCCATCTGTCAACAGTTAATGCGAATACAGACAAAATCACAACAGTCTCGATACACCTGTGATCTCTGTGGTCCAGTCCACAAAACGAATATATTCAGAATAAAAACAATTTTCACTTATGTCTTAATTCCTATATCTCACAGGCTTCGTTTGCCGTGTTTAAAGTTAGAGGGTGTCGTTTTGTCTGCAGACATGGTTACACCCCCACATTACCAAAAACAGCAGGGAGGAGTACTGGATCTCCCACGAGGCACCAAATCCAGAATGAAAACCAAAAAGAATGCAGCCATTTTTGTTTTCTTATATGCCACACCGCAGAGTCCAGCACAGCTTTCCATGCTTTCCTTGCTTAATAGCATGGTGCACAGTAACAAACTATATACTCTTCTTACTTCAGCTGATGGCTCACTATAACAGTACATTCTGAGCATCATTAAAATTCTTACATGAAAATATTTAACTTTGCGACATTTATTTTTGATCACGGCTGCAGAGTAGGAAAAAAAAATAATGCATGCAGCTTTGCTAGTCTGTAAGCCAAAAAAAAAAAGACAGTTTCCTGCTGAAAGTCTACACTTCATGCACCAAATGCTTTTGTCAGCAGACAGTGGAGATATACGGGCATCTCCTGCCCAATATGTCAGGTATCCTCAGTTTTAGATGCTTCTGAGGAAACCACTGTGATTATAATCTGCAAATATTGCGAGAGCCAAAACCCGTGGAGATATCAGCACTCCACAGCTCAAAATCAAACATGCAGAAATATGTACAAGTACACATTTATCTACCTGAAAGAGCTGAAAAAGCTTGCCAGATCTTTTAATGTTTCACAGCATTAAGTCAAGTCAAGTTTATTTGTATAGCGCTTTTAACAACAAACATTGTCGCAAAGCAGCTTTACAGAATTTGAACGACTTAAAATATGAGCTAATTTTGTCCCTAATCTATCCCCAATGAGCACACCTGTGGCGACGGTGGCAAGGAAAAACTCCCTCAGACGACATGAGGAAGAAACCTCGAGAGGAACCAGACTCAAAAGGGAACCCATCCTCATTTGGGCAACAGCAGACAACATGACCATAACATTAACAGTCCTAACATAAAGTCAGCCTCATCGATGCTATAAACCCTCCACCGACGGAAACCCGAGCGCAAAACCACTCACGACAACCGCAGTCCCAAAGTCAGCAAGTCAACTGCAGCCCTAAAGCTCGGTATTAAACTTAAAATGATACTTGGATGTTCAGTAGCAATTGGTTGCTATGTTTTATCTCCAAATGCTGCTCCAGTCGATAGGTAATGCTCCGGATAATGTGTAAGGGGCATCTTTGCTAGATAGCTAGCTAAGGTGCTAAAAACATGTATGAATTAACATGAGTTAGCTAGTTAACAAACCAAGCAAGCTACTGAAACTCCAACAGGATTTGGATTAGTAAGCTATCCTGTTAATGTTACCTTTCTTTATATACGATTGACAGTTGACGTACTTCAAATATTCAACTATCCAAAACAGTCTTCTGCTATTAATAGTCAAATGTGATTGTTCTCGTTTCTTAGAAAAAAGTTAGTAAAGCATCCCTAATGTCTTTTTTTTTTCTTTTTTGATCCCTAGCTTCTGGATAAGGGTGGGCTTGTAGCCACTACATTGTTGCTACGGCTAGATTTTGGGTAGTGCTTCTCAGTGCTTGGTGGTGAGAAGGGTGTCATTCCTTTGAGCTTGAGTCTCCAATCTCTCGTCATTTGCTGCCTCCAGAAAAGTTTGTACGGTAAGTCGCTGGCATTTATCCCGCACACGTGGCTGAGCCACTGCAACCTTTGACTCGACTTGGATTTCTTCCTCAGTCATAGGTTGCTATTTGTATCCTAGTTTAATGGTCTCATTTTGAAGGTGAGTGCAGAGCGAAAATCACCAAACATTTCATTTGTAAGACTTCACTTGTTCATGATCACGAACAGCGTCCGCATTTCCAACCCATAGAACAGTATTGGCAGGATTAGTGTTTGTATATTTTCTTGATGGATTATGTTTATTTTTCAACACTTGAGTAAGGCGAATGCTGTAGCAGCCTGTTTGACCCGACAGTGAATCATGGCTGTGGATGACACCTTCTTCTCCAATACCAGTGACCCCAGATATTTAAACCCGTTGACCGATTTAATTTGGACTCGGTTGCCAGGACCTTGGTCTTGTCTGCATTAATTTTCCAGCCATAAGACTGTGCATGCAAGTCCAGTTGCAACATGTAGAAGTTTCATAATGCAGATGTAAGAAAGCAAAGAGATAATGGAGAATAGTGAAGACAAATATTAAGGATTAAAATATATTATTTCTGTTTGTTGGTGGTTACACCCTGTGACAGAGTGATCAGAACTGAGAATTCAACAGTATAAAGAAGATATAACATGCCATTACAAAGAATTAAAAATGTGCATTTAAGAAGAAGAAACCTTTACAGTGGGGCAAAAAAGTATTTAGTCAGCCACCAATTGTGCAAGTTCTCCCACTTAAAAAGATGAGAGAGGCCTGTAATTTTCATCATAGGTACACTTCAACTATGAGAGACAGAATGGGGGGAAAGAATCCAGGAAATCACATTGTAGAATTTTTAATGAATTAATTGGTAAATTCCTCGGTAAAATAAGTATTTGGTCACCTACAAACAAGCAAGATTTCTGGCTCTCGCAGACCTGTAACAACTTCTTTAAGAGGCTCCTCTGTCCTCCACTCGTTACCTGTATTAATGGCACCTGTTTGAACTCGTTATCAGTATAAAAGACACCTGTCCACAACCTCAAACAGTCACACTCCAAACTCCACTATGGCCAAGACCAAAGAGCTGTCAAAGGACACCAGAAACAAAATTGTAGACCTGCACCAGGCTGGGAAGACTGAATCTGCAATAGGTAAGCAGCTTGGTGTGAATAAATCAACTGTGGGAGCAATTATTAGAAAATGGAAGACATACAAGACCACTGATAATCTCCCTCGATCTGGGGCTCCACGCAAGATCTCACCCCGTGGGGTCAAAATGATCACAAGAACGGTGAGCAAAAATCCCAGAACCACACGGGGGGACCTAGTGAATGACCTGCAGAGAGCTGGGATCAAAGTAACAAAGGCTACCATCAGTAACACACTACGCCGCCAGGGACTCAAATCCTGCAGTGCCAGACGTGTCCCCCTGCGTAAGCCAGTACATGTCCAGGCCCATCTGAAGTTTGCTAGAGAGCATTTGGATGATCCAGAAGAGGATTGGGAGAAGGTCATATGGTCAGATGAAGCCAAAATAGAACTTTTTGGTAAAAACTCAACTTCTCGTGTTTGGAGGAGAAAGAATGCTGAGTTGCATTCAAAGAACACCATACCTACTGTGAAGCATGGTGGTGGAAACATCATGCTTTGGGGCTGTTTTTCTGCAAAGGGACCAGGACGACTGATCCGTGTAAAGGAAAGAATGAATGGGGCTATGTATCGTGAGATTTTGAGTGAAAACCTCATTCCATCAGCAAGGGCATTGAAGATGAAACGTGGCTGGGTCTTTCAGCATGACAATGATCCCAAACACACCGCCTGAGCAATGAAGGAGTGGCTTCGTAAGAAGCATTTCAAGGTCCTGGAGTGGCCTAGCCAGTCTCCAGATCTCAACCCCATAGAAAATCTTTGGAGGGAGTTGAAAGTCCATGTTGCCCAGTGACAGCCCCAAAACATCACTGCTCTAGAGGAGATCTGCATGGAGGAATGGGCCAAAATACCAGCAACAGTGTGTGAAAACCTTGTGAAGACTTACAGAAAACGTTTGACCTTTGTCATTGCCAACAAAGGGTATATAACAAAGTATTGAGATGAACTTTTGTTATTGACCAAATACTTATTTTCCACCATAATTTGCAAATAAATTCTTTAAAAATCAGACAATGTGATTGTGGCAGTGGGGGCGTGGTCAAGCGCCGGTCTGTGACAGGAGGGCGGAGTCAGGGAAGGTAAGTGGCAGAATCACTACACCTGACTGCAATTAACCTGTTTGTGTGTGTCTTCCCAGTGACCGCGCCCTATTTAGGGAGGGAGAGCAGAGAGCAGAGGAGCTCTTCCTGAACCAGACGCTGAGTGTGTGTGTGTCTGAAAAGTGCATACCTAATTGTGATGCTGAAAAGTGTGGCAATAAAGCCTTCTGTCAAACCTGATCTCTGTCCTGCCGTCCTCTGTGCTCCACCCACGAACACTGAACCGTTACAGTGATTTTCTGGATTTTTTTTTCTCATTCTGTCTCTCATAGTTGAGGTATACCTATGATGAAAATTACAGGCCTCTCTCTTCTTTTTAAGTGGGAGAACTTGCACAATTGGTGACTGACAATTTTTTTTGCTCCACTGTATTTGTCACATGCACACTTCAGTGAGATTCATCCTCTACATTTAACCCATCTGAAGCAGTGAACACACACACACACCCAGAGCAGTAGGCAGCCACACTACAGTGCCCGGGGAGCAGTCAGGGGTTAGGTACCTTGCTCAAGGGCACTTCAGCCCAAGGCTGCCCCATGTTAACCTAACTGCATGTCTTTGAACTGTGGGGGAAACCGGAGCACCTAGAGGAAATCCACGCAGACACCGGGAGAACATGCAAACTCCACACAGAAAGGCCCTCGCCAGCAGCTGGACTCAAACCCAGAACCTTCTTGCTGCGAGGCGACAGTGCTAACCACTACACCACCATGCCGCCCATTTTAATCGACTTTCTATTTGGATAATTGAGTCATACACTCATTGGCCACTTTAATAGGAACTTGTTCTTGATTCTAAGATTCCTGTTCTTGGCTGGCAGGAGTGAAACCCAATGTGGTTTCCTGCTGTTGCACGCTGAGATGCTTTTCTGCTCACCATGGTTGTAAAGAGTGATTATATGAGTTACAATATCCTTCCTGGCAGCTCGAACCAATCTGGCCATCTTCCTCTGATCCCTCTTATCAACAAGGCGTTTGTTTCCACCCACAGAACTGTTACTCACGCGATGTTTTTTGTTTTTTGCACTATTCTGTGTAAACTCTAGAGACTGTTGTGTATGAAAACCCCAGGAGATCAGCAGGTTCCGAAATACTCAAACCAGTCCGTCTGGCACGAACACCCACGCCACAGTGAAAGTCACAGAGATCACGATAATTTTTTCCATTCTGATGTTTGAACTGAACATTAACTGAAGCTTTTGATTTGCATCAGCATGACTTTATGCATTGTGCTGCTGTCAAGGGATTGGCTGATTAGACAACTGCATCAAACCGCAGGTGTATGGGTGTACCTAATAAAAGTGGCCGGTGAGCGTATGTAGAGAACATAAAGGAACTAAAGCATACCAGTCTTCCGACCAGTTTGTGGCAGCTGGCTGGGTTACTGATGTCCTTCATGGAGCAAGCCACCTGATACAGGAGCCTCTTGAGACTGTCCATGCCTTCCAGGTTCTTACATGACACCTCACTGCCAGAAACACACAAACACACAGCGTATGCTAAGTTCAGTTCATTTTAAATAAATTCCTGTGGTGTTTCACAGACTTGAGATGCTGATACTGACTGCAGGTGCTTCCAGGTGATGTCGGGATATCCACTGGCTCTGGCACCTGACGGCGTCCTGCACAGCGCCAGGATGTAGGCTCTCAGCGTGGCAATTCGTTCTGTGCGAAACTTCATGTCGATGAGATCCAGATGTGTGCCGATGACAAGTACTGCTGAATTTGGGGCACGTGCCTGCCACACACAAAATCAAAAACATAAACCAACATATCTCCCAAATGCTATCATAACTCCCATATGCTCCCTGAATGCATATGAAACCTGGTCAAATGTCTCCTTTTGATTTCCTGTTCTTACCAGACACAGACAAAACTAAATGAAAGCTTGGATCTCAGCCTTTTTCCACTACTGCATTCTTGAAACTGATTGTTCAGAAAGGGTTGAGTACTTTTCTCAAGCAGCAGCTCTGACAGTAGTGCCAGCTGTAACTCACATCACAGGTTCATATTATTGAGTTCATTCTGATACAGTACTGTTTCTATAGTAACAGCTCATTCACAGGAATTTGCATGCCTGGCGCTTGACATATTCTATTAGACATAAGCTGTATAATAAACACATTAAAACCATTCTTATTTAACAAAGAAAAACATGCAATCTTGAATATGATGTTTTCTTTTAACATTTACTGAAGGAGTTTTAAGTGGCAGTGGTTTTTGTAATGATCAATATGTTTTCCACCTCAGGAAAACTGACAAGCTGAGATATTTCTTTTTTTGCCTTATTTATGCGAAACAGAAGCATGAAATATTGTTCATTAATATTTTAAATCACTGACAAGCTGCTGTGGTATAAGAGTTAAAAAAAACCCCACTTGCTTGTATTGAAGAATAATCAACTTCAGGTCAAGAGTAACTCTGCTTTGCATCAGGATGCATCACACTATGTGATCATTGATTATTTTCCCATAAGAGCATACCCCCAACATGTTTTATTTCTTACTGCGGGTTTTCTCACCTCTATGTTGAGCAGCCAGGACTGCAGGTTAGCCACAGCCTCCTCTCCTAGCGCCAGGTTCCAGACCACCACATACAGAGCTTTATCCGTGAAGAAACACTGGTTCACAGTGGACATGCTGGCTGGACCTCCAATGTCCCACACGTTAAAGGACACAGAGTCGATCTGTTTGTATAAATATTTGGCAGTTAAAACCCTCATGCCAGTTATACGCTACAGTGAAGTGTCAGTCAGAGTAAAGTAATGTAAAATTCATTACAAACTGTGTGAACTTTTTGAGCAATGTGTGCAAAGCTTGCTAAGAACTTGCTAACGGTATTGGAAAACTCTAACACTTTTGAAAGCCCCTTTGATGTTTGATATTCATTTGATATTCATATACAGACGTGTAACGAATCAATTCTACCTTGCTTTTTCATTACAAAAATGAACTTCAACTAAAATAAATAAAGAAAGAAGAGATGTCAGCTCTACACAGGAATTCCAAGTACTAACCAGGCCCTTATGGCACATAAGGCAGCCTCTCGCACATAGCCCATGGCCTCTCGCTTATTATATAGCTCGGGTTACAGTGGGGGGGATTGGTCCTCTGGTAACTACAAGAGTTCGACTCCCTAGTCCCATCTGTATTGCAGCATGCCTCGCCAGATGGCAGTAGGTACCATTTTTATGATGGTCTTTGGTATGACCCGGAGCGTAGGTGGCCAAGTGGTTAGAGCGGTTGACCGCTAAGCAAATGGTCCCTGGTTCGAGCCTCAGCTCGACGGGGATCTGGGGCTCGCTCCCTCCCTGTCCACCCAGCAGTGAATGGGGACCTGGTGGAAACACTGGGGAAGTTAAAGGCGGCGAGGAAAGGAACTGGCCACCCTACCTCACTATGCCGATGGCCCAGGACAAGTGCGCTCTCTAACAGGCACTCCCCCAATGTACGAATCGTATATGGGACTCCCCTTTGCCTTTGGTATGACCCAACTACAAGTAGAACTCATGATCTCCTGGTTGAGAGGCGGACATGCTAACTGCAAGGCTAAATTGTGGTTCTACACAGGAGTTAGGCATACGTATGAAATCCATTATTTCATCCAACAGCAGTATCAGAACTGCACAGACTGGACAAATAAAGATGACTCACATTGAATTAGAAGATTCCCCCATTAAAGACTGAGATGTTGGAGTCAAATCTTAAATGTATCACCCAGCCAACCAGGCAAGTGGAACCTTCAGTATGCTGCCCAATCCCATGCTTTGGTAGTGAGCAGTCTGGGCAGCATGGTAGCGCAGTGGTTAGCACTGTCGGAAACCTGCTGGGTTTCCTCTGGGTGCTCCAGTTTCCTCCCACAGTCCAAAGACATGAACATTAGGTTAACTGGCTACTCTAAATTGCCCATTGGTATGAATGGCTTTTTGTCTCTGTGTTAGCCCTGCAACAGATTGGTGATATGCCCAGGATACACCCCACCTCTCACCCAAAGTCAGCTGGGATTGGCTCCAGCTTCCCCTGCGACCCTGATAGACAAGTGGTATACATAACGGATGGATAGTGAGCAGTCCATGGTTATTTATTGATGTAATAATGTGCTTTAGACTAAATATTTTACTGGATTTTTTTACTGGACCTGTGTCAATGTACGGTAACATGATTGTTTTTGATCGATAGATTACCACGAGGCTTCATAAATGATTTACCTCAATTTTGTAGTTGTTTGTTTGTTGGTTGGTGGTCTGACAAAGGCATTGATTGTACCTGATGTCATGATTGTATCTTGAAATTGTTTGCATCAATTGAAATCACAAGAATCTTAGCTTTCCAAAGACGTCACGAGTACCCACTTACACATACCGTGAGTTGGCCTAGTGGTTAGTGTGTCCGCCTCTTGATTGCGAGTTCTACTCATGGTCGGGTCATACCAAAGACCATCATAAAAATGGTACCTACTGCCGTCTAGCAAGGCACGCTGCAATAGAGATGTGAGTGGGGAGTCAAACTCTCACGGTTACCAGAGGACTAGCCCGCCACTGTAACCCTAGCTATGTAATAGGCGAGAGGCCGAGGTCTATGAAAACAGAGATCGGTGCCGCCACATGGCGTGGGAAGGGACTTTGACCCACTTACACATAGCAGCTGTGTACATATTCTGACATCTTGCACATGGAATTTAATGGGGATAAGTACATTAATACAAACACAAACAAAGAAAATTTCTAATGTCAAATATCATGTTCTTGCACCTTTACCACATTCAGCAAGCTGCTTGGCAACATTTTCAGTGAGGTTTTCTCTTGACATCACACATAAAATATATTATTTGTGCCTTGCTTCAGTCTTTTTTTTTTCTTGACAACTTAAACCATGGAGTGACTACATACAGTGTCACACCACCGTGAAGCACATTTTATTTAAATAAACTTTCTGTTTTGTGGAAGTCAATAACAAGACATTTTTTTTTCTTTCAGTAGTTGTTGAATGAGAGAAGGAAAAAAAAAAAACGCTGGTGACGTGTCCATGTAATCTTCTTGTCCTGGGAATCTAGGCTACTGATTTGTCCACCCCAGCTATATCATGACTATAATAACTATAAGGATTTCCACACAGCTCCAGGCCTGACACAGGGATTAAGATCTGGACTGCTTCAGCTGAGGAGACAATACAGTGCTGAACAACAGCAATGCTAACAGGACAAAAACTAAACTCTATAACAGAACAACTACATTGGTTTTGTTACTACACAGACCCAATTAGGGCAAGAATGACTTCTTGTCTAGAAAATACATGTACACATTATCAAGGGAATAATTTCTGGGGAAAAAAGCAAGACCTAGAGTTGGAGTTCAAATACACTCACCCTGTTAAAGCTACCATGAAAAATAGCAGGAATAAAAAGGCGGCAGGAGGATTAGTTATCACAGCTGTCTGAGCTGGAATAGGGACAGTCTCTGGAGTTTTAAAAGTTCTGCGTATTGTGTGCATGTGTGTGTGTATTAGAGTTAGGCTGTTAATGATCTGTGTACACTCACTATGTAAACACGTGTCCATCTGTATCTATGAGTATGTGGGAAGCTCTAATTTTAAAGGGGTTAAGTTCACTGTGTCATGGGGTTTGGGAGATTGTTTTTACATGATGAGATACAGTTAGGTCCATATATATTTGGACACTGACACAAATTTTCTTTTTTTACCTGTTTACTGAAACATATTCAAGTTATAGTTATATAATGGACATGGACATAATGGCCCGGTCACACCGCCCGAACTTTGCTGGAGCGTTCCTGGAGCGGTGAAAAAAATTCATCACCGCTCGTAACCGTTCGCCACCGTTTAACAAAAGTTGGCCCCCGTTAAAGCAACGCCGTATACGCTCGGCCACCGCTGATGTTTCTCGAGGGGCCCTCCTACCGCTCCGAAAGTTTTGAGCTGCACAAAATATTGCGAGCGGTTAGGAGGGAGCAATTTTCCGCCCCGGCAAAGTTCACCCCCGCTCCACCAACGCCCAGTCAAAGTTTGGCACCGCTAGACGCAAGTTCGTGGATGCTTGGGTCCGCTAGGCCAACGCAGAAATCTTGAACGCTGGACCACCGCTGCTTCGCCAGCGTTTTGCCCGGGCGGCGATTAAACGTTGCACAAACTTCGGTGGAGCGGTTGTAAGCGTTTTACGAGCGGACACGGGGTTGCTGGAACGGTGTCGGGCGTTGAAGCAGCTATCCATGGCGGCGATGAACTTTGGTTTGGCGTTGGTATAGAGGTGTCGGAGCGGGACCAGAATTTGGCTATAAATATGGGGAGAAATGGACCAGGAGCTCATTTGGAATCGAGCTGCCGTTGAGTTCAGACCTCATCTATATCGAATTTGCTCAAAGTTACAGTAAAACTGTATCACCATGGATGCTGAGAGACTTGCTATGATTGGTGCTAAACCAACTTTATACCCCCGCCGAGCCAAAGCCCGCATGCGCAGAACACCGCTATACCAACGCTCGCGTCACCGCTAAACCAACGCTCGCTACCGCTAAAGCAACGCTAAGGCAACGCCGGCTTCAGCGGTGCACCGCTAAGCCAACACCCGTGTTTTCGCTTTTTTTCCCATTTTGTGCGCGGTGACGAGCGTTGTCGAAATTCGGCCCCCCCTCCCTACCGTTCAAGGAACGCTCCAGCAAAGTTTGGGCGGTGTGACCGGGCCATAAAGTTCAGACTTTCAGCTTTCATTTGAGGGTATCCACATTAAAATTGGATGAAGGGTTTAGGAGTTTCAGCTCCTTAACATGTGCCACCCTGTTTTTAAAGGGACCAAAAGTAATTGGACAATTGACTCAAATGCTATTTCATGGGCAGGTGTGGGCAATTCCTTCGTTATGTCATTCTCAATTAAGCAGATAAAAGGCCTGGAGTTGATTTGAGGTGTGGTGCTAGCATTTGGAAGATTTTGCTGTGAAAAGAACATGCGGTCAAAGGAGCTCTCCATGCAGGTGAAACAAGCCATCCTTAAGCTGCGAAAACAGAAAAAAAACATCCGAGAAATTGCTACAATATTAGGAGTGGCAAAATCTACAGTTTGGTACATCCTGAGAAAAAAAAGAAAGCACTGGTGAACTCATCAATGCAAAAAGACCTGGATGCCCACAGAAGACAACAGTGGTGGATGATCGCAGAATAATTTCCATGGTGAAGAGAAACCCCTTCACAACAGTCAACCAAGTGAACAACACTCTCCAGGAAGTAGGCGTATCAATATCCAAATCTACCATAAAGAGAAGACTGCATGAAAGTAAATACAGAGGGTTCACTGCACGGTGCAAGACACTCATAAGCCTCAAGAATAAAAAGGCTAGATTGGACTTTGCTAAAAAAAAAAAAATCTAAAAAAGCCAGCACAGTTCTGGAAGAGCATTCTTTGGACAGATGAAACCAAGATCAACCTCTACCAGAATGATGGAAAGAAAAAAGTATGGCAAAGGCGTGGTACAGCTCATGATCCAAAGCATACCACATCATCTGTAAAACACGGCGGAGGCAGTGTGATGGCTTGGGCATGCATGGCTGCCAGTGGCACTGGGTCACTAGTGTTTATTGATGATGTGACACAGGACAGAAGCAGCCGGATGAATTCTGAGGTATTCAGAGACATACTGTGTGCTCAAATCCAGCCAAATGCAGCCAAACTGATTGGTCGGCGTTTCATAATACAGATGGACAATGACCCAAAACATAAAGCCAAAGCAACCCAGGAGTTTATTAAAGCAAAGAAGTGGAATATTCTTGAATGGCCAAGTCAGTCACCTGATCTCAACCCAACTGAGCATGCATTTCACTTGTTAAAGACTAAACTTCAGACAGAAAGGCCCACAAACAAACAGCAACTGAAAACCGCTGCAGTAAAGGCCTGGCAGAGCATTAAAAAGGAGGAAACACAGCGTCTGGTGATGTCCATGAGTTCAAGACTTCAGGCAGTCATTGCCAACAAAGGGTTTTCAACCAAGTATTAGAAATGAACATTTTATTTACAATTATTTAATTTGTCCAATTACTTTTGAGCCCCTGAAATGAAGGGATTGTGTTTAAAAAATGCTTTAGTTCCTCACATTTTTATGCAATCATTTTGTTCAACCCACTGAATTAAAGCTGAAAGTCTGAACTTCAACTGCATCTGAATTGTTTTGTTCACAATTCATTGTGGTTATGTACAGAACCAAAATTAGAATAATGTTGTCTCTGTCCAAATATTTATGGACCTAACTGTATGTCTATGACCCAGAGCTCTGTGAGTCAGAAAGGATGTTCATTAAACCCACACTATCCACCGCCAGTACTGGGGTCAGAGGTCAATGTCTACAGTGTTACCCATTCTTAAGATGTACAGTTATAACATACCACATCTTTGTAAAAAAATTTAAACAGAGAAGCAAGAATTATGAGTTGAAACGATATTTTCCCAGGTCTTTA